>NW_024962254.1:2194499-2477704 GCF_019238085.1 Lagopus leucura
AGGGAGGGAGGGAGGGAGGGAGGGAGGGAGGGAGGGAGGGAGGGAGGGAGGAAAGAGTGCTTTGTCCATACGCCTGTTCCTAATATTAGTTGTGGCTTTTGCCCGTGATAAACATTTATGACTTTAGGCCAATCAAGCAAGAAACATATTTTGGAGGACAGCTTCCTCTCATTGCCAAAGAGTCTCAGGGGATGGGCAGATACTATTTGTTCTCCCCTTTCTCTCCCTTTACATGGAAGTGTTTAGATAGTAATCTGGACTTTCTCTAGCTTCTCAACTTGGAACAAAGATGGATCTGGACAAAGTATAGAAGACTTAGGTTTTCGTAGTGGCTGAGACTGTTCAAACTCATTCCCACTTGACTTTCAGGGCAACCTTCCTATTAGTTCAATAGGTTTGGTTACAAATCTTCACCTGACATCTCCCTGTCAGATCAGGCATATGACCATTACACACTTCAAGAAATCAGAGTTATACACTCTTATGACTTAATGAGACCACGGACATGCACACAAATGCTTCGTCCAACTACGCTGTTGAACAAAAACCATCATTTAAATAAGCCTTACCATCCCACTACCACCATCTAGCTTTATCTCTTCTGCTTTTCAGCTTTCATTCCAAACACTTCTTACCCTTTTATCACAAAGTAGTGAACATATAGAATTATTTGAAGCAAACATCAATGCTGATCTTTTTTGGCACTGTACAGAGAGGAGTACAGAATTATAAAACTGCTGGCAATTACCTTTCCTTACTGACTGAACATCACTTGAACACATGATATGCATTGCAGCATGCAGAATGTTTGACATCCCCAATCTTCCCTTGTCAAAGCAGGAGCAGTATCTGATCCCACGGCTGCAATGGCTTCATTCCTTGAAAAACTGCTAGCAGCTATTGTGTTTTTCAGATTTATTCTATAACAGGGTTTCAAAGTTGTCTCTTGAATGTCAGTATCAAAGATAAGGGTGGTTTTATGCCTATGTTTTGGGCTGTTATGTTATTGCAGAGTGAAATATACTTTTTTGAAATATCTTTTTAAGGCTTTCCTTGCTAATGAATGTTTTCAGAAATAAATGCTGGGTGTCACAAAAAAAAAAAAAAAAATTGTTTTGCATTTCTATTTCATTTCCAGTCATTTTATAAACTCTCTTGAAACTGACCTTTCAGAATAGTAAACAGATGTTCTAATAATAATTAACAAGTATTTCTGCAAGTAGGAGAACTAAGGGAGCCTGCAGAGCTATGAGTTTCTGTTCTTCTCTATCTTCAGCCCCCTTCACTGCAAGACCCCCCATTTTTTCCTCCATTTCTGTTTTCCCTATGATCTCAGCTCCCATTGCCAAAGCCTGCAGATAGCCTGTAGATAGTTATTTCCCCTTGGTACCTTGCATGCCTCCAGGCTCTCTTCAAAATCTAGTAATTACCGGCTGGCAAAAGGCACTGCATGCTGTGGCTGGTTCCAAAATATACATGTGAGAACTGACCACTCACTACGTATAGACTGATTGTTCAATGTTAGAACAAGCAGAAAAAAATCATAGCATAGCCTGTCTAAGATGAGAGAGATTTTCCCAGATTCATAGGGTATTAATTTTAGCCTTTTCTTCCTACTCTCTTATTAATGTTCGTGAAACTTCTCTGTACCAAGCTCTATTTTCTTGGAGACTTCTAGTCCTTGTCCAACATGAGTAATTCAACAGTGATTTCAGTTGTTAGTAGAGAGACTGATAAACAAATGGATGGACATGAAACTGCATGAGGCTTTAAGAACACAGAAAATAATCAGGTTGTCATAATGTTCTCTAAGGAGCTCTGTAGACTTGATATCTACTCTTGAATTTTACATAATGACATCACAACATCAGCAAGAGAAAAATTATTGTCAGTAATTCACAAATGGCTCAACAGCGGCATAAAGGATCACAGACCAAATCCATGTCAAGGACCATGGATACTTTTTTGGATGTCCTGTACTGTAGCTTCAAAGCCACTGAACTTAATTGGCTTTTTGGTACAGCTTAACATGAGCCAGCAGCGTGCTCTTGCAACTTGGAAAGCAAATGGTATCCTGGGCTCCATCAGAAGAGGAGTGGCCAGCAGGGACAGGGAGGTGATTGTCCCTCTCCACTCCGCTCTTGTGAGGCCCCATCTGGAGTACTGTGTCCAGGTCTGGAGCCCCCAGTACAAGAAAGACAGGGAGCTGTTGGAGATGGTCCAGAGGAGAGCTATGAAGATGATCAGGGGACTGGAACACCTCCCCTATGAAGACAAGCTGAGGGAGCTGGGCTTGTTCAGCCTGGAGAAAAGAAGGCTGCGGAGTGACCTCATTACAGCCTTTCAGTGCCTAAGGGGAGCCTACAAACAGGAGGGGAACCAACTCTTCCAAAGGGTAAATAACTGCAGGACAAGGGGAAATGGTTTGACGTTGAAGGAAGATTTAGGCTGGATGTCACAGAGAAATTCTTTACAGAGAGAGTGGTGAGGTGCTGGAACAGCTGCCCAGAGAGGCTGTGGATGCCCCGTCTCTGGTGTTCAAGGCCAGGTTGGATGGGGCCCTGGGCAACCTGGTCTAGTATTAAATGTTGTGGAGGTTGGTGGTCCTGCCTGTGGCAGGGGGGTTGGAACTTCATGTTTCTTGAGTTCCCTTCCAACCCCGGCCATTCTATGATTCTGATTCTGTATGGGTGTGACTTTGTCATGCAGTAGGACTAGAAACAAAGGTACGAGGTGAATTGCAAGGTACAAAGATTCATCCTCTTTACAGGTAGTGGTTGCTGTCACCTGATTTATTTCTTCTATTCCAGACACCCATCATGTAGGCCCTCGACTCATCCTCAGATCCTTCCATGGTCCCATGGCTGTTTCTTTATTCTTTCCATGGATCTGCTCTTGCACTGACTTCTCCTAGGACCAGGTTTTCTACTTATGAATCAACTTCTTTCAAATTCAGTTCTTCTTGATTAAACCATATCTGCTGTCCCTGTCCTCTCCTTAAAGGAGATGATAGCTCCCTGCCATGGGATATCCTAATACCAAGGATATCAAGTGGCCATTAATGCTATTTCCCAGTGCCTCTACATTGTAGAGGAATCTTATTTCCTTTCATGGATGGGAAAAAGGAGGCCCAATGAGGTTGTGCAAGTCATGCAACTTTGATGAAAAGTGAATTAACTTCAGGAGTCCTAATGTGAAATTCTACCTTTCAATGAACAACAACAGAAATGTTGATCCTCAGCTCTTTTTCCCATAATCTCATGATTCTCTTTGCCTGGAGCTGCACCACTTCATCCGAAATCTTTAGCCTTAGCTGAGTTTCCATGGGTTTATTGCATGGGTCTATCTTACAGTTCCTTAAACTCCTTGGATATGATCCTCTTCCCCTAGTCTCTATTTGCTGATCTGGTTCCATGAAATCTCATAACCTCATAAAGAGAGATTAAAGGAGTTTACCAGGTAACATTCTGTCCTTCAGACTCAGGTATGTTTTTTCAGACACAATATGGAATGGGAGTCTGTATGGCTAAGGACCCAAAGTATCTCATGGGACCTTCAGTGGTTTGAATAGCTATTGATATATTAAACAACAGTGCTTAGATCTTCCTACCCCTCACTGGCCAAATGTGTTAACACTTTTGAGTTTAATTATTTTTAATTAAACTACGTGGTTTCTAGGCTTTTCTTGTTATTGAGTCCTGAGAAAAGATATCATTGCAACCACCTCGTGATTTTAATAAGCAACAAATATTCTGAATATTCTAATATGAATATTCTCCATTCTCCAGACTGAGGTTTGCCCACTGGAGGGGAAGAAAAAAGAAACTGTGATATAGTTTTTAAAGTTGGCCCCACTAAAACAAGACAAAGCTAAGCGAAGTAGGGCAAATCAAAGCAAAACAAAACAGTTATTTCATCTCTGTTTTTCTTTCAAACTGCTACACTGCTAATCTGTGAATCAGGGAAAAAAAAAAAACACCACTACCAACAAATCAATCTTGTATGTTATCTACTAGATAATGATAAAGGGAACCTGGATTCAGACTCTGCCTATCATCGTGACTTTTGTGTGACTTTAGGCTAGGTGTTTCCTCATCTTGAGAGGAAGTATCAAAACATATTCTTGCATTTTTTGGCAGAATTAAATCTTTAGCTCAACAGACAAGCAGTGCCTGTTACTATAGCCCTGCATGCACATACGGTCTTGATCTCAACTGATGTCTCTAGGTGTTAATGCAATGCAAAGACTCTGTAATCAAAACTATGCAGTCAGCTGTACAGTCTAAGTCAATCATCTAGTGCAAAATAAAAACTCTGAGGATCCCCTGACAAGTAAAGATAAAGATAAATAATGAGATAAATAGATAGATGAGATAGAGATAAATAATGCCCATCGAATTTCAGATCCATGTTGTTTGGGGCGAGAACATGAATTTCCTAATGGTATGATGGCAGCCCTCAGTTCCCCCTTCTGAAAGATCCCATTGAAACTGCTGCCTTACTGCAATTTACATGTTATTACTGGAACAGTGAAACAATGTACTAAAAATAAAATTAAGCATATTGTTGCCCAACCACCTTGGCATTGAGGATTCTAGCCATTTATGAGCTACGATAGTCTTTAACTGTTTTCCTCAATTAAAAAGGGAGCACTCTAGTCCACTGTAAAAAGAGATTAACAGAGCAGAGCTGGCTGAGGTTGAATCCAGTCTGCTTCAGGTTCTTCTAGAACGACAATTCTCATATTCCTCAGAGCCACTAGTTTTGGCTATCAGGAGCTCTGCTTGTGCCTACGCTGCTTCCAGACCCACACTATAGTGCTTTGACAACCAAAGACTTGGCCACTGTAGATCTACATGGGACTTTCTGTGGAACAAGACTTCTGGTCTGCAATTCTGTGTGAAATTATTTATTTGTTGAAACATACCAATTTCTGTCTACAGTTTTTTTTTTGTTTTGTTTTGTTTTTTTTTCAGAAAATAACTTTCTGATTGCAGCTATGTGTCTGTGAAGCAGAAAAGACCTGGCTGCTTGGTGACCAGGAAGATCCTTTTGCAGTTGCATAAATAATGAAATATTAACAAACCCTTCATTCCCTTGGTTAAAGACTGATCTGGGATGATAGAATAACACACAATAAAGTCCTTGCTCCAGTAAAGATGTATTTATTCACATAAAGAGCTAAGGCATCAGAGAATGTGTAAGAGAGACGCCTTAGGAAGCTCCAGGAGTATTTGATGTTCAGCATGCTTTTTCTGAAAATCTAGTGGTTACAATAGGTAAAGACTACAGGCTTCTTTTCCCCCTCTTCTCATAACAGTCTGGTTTGACTTCAATCTGAATGCTTTACAAAATCCTGAAGAGTTTTCTTGGGACAGAAAAACCATTTCCTTCCCAAATCTACATGGCATCCATCACCACAGAAGCAGACATTCAAATACTAATGGTGCCTGTAGAGCATAAATTGAACTCTGCTAAGTAAAATTAAACCAATTAATCATAGGCCAAAACTTTAGAAAACAATAAAGCAACCAGAAGTGTTTCTGTGTCTTTCAGACAGCCGCCAACTTCTGGGACCTGCAGGAGTCTCACAGGACCAGTGTGTTACTTTGCTCTTGCAACAGCTATGTCAAAAGCAGAACTTTAAACAGGGCCAGTAGCATTACAATTTAAAGCATTACCCTAATCTCCCATAATTAAGACTCACAAAATTAAGAGCAAGCATCCCTGAGGACGGTTTGTTTTGTGGGTTGCTAAGTCTTTCTGGCCCCAGTTTTCTATTGAATATAGGTGTCTTCTTGCTTTTTCTCTTCCTTTTATCATGATGACAGCTGTCATACATGCACACACACATATACATAGATATGATAGGTACACACTTGGGGAAATATTCAGACCTTTGCAGCTATAGTTCCTCTTAAGTGAGTGTCCCTTGGCTCTTCAAACAGCTTTTTTTCTTCACGGACCATAGAGAGATTCACAGTGGCTACTCTTGCAGGCATAAATATTCTTCCAGAAAAAAAAAAAATCTTTGTGTTTTCAAGCTGGACAGATGGTTTGTGTATGGATCCAGAGAGCACTTCCAACAATGCCATTTGTATAGGTGGTGACAAGCCAGGTTGGCTCGTGGAAGGTGGAATTCACACCGTTGCTCTTGTGACTGGTAGCACAGTGGATGGTTCCCCGTTAACATACTGTGAACGACTGCATATGTGCTGTCTGGCAAAGGGGCTTCCATGCTATAATGCATTTGCCAGCAGAGTCCCTTACTGCTTCGTTCAAGTCATTCTGGATTTAAAAACAGTTCTGCTGTTCCATGCAGAGGTATTCACCTGTGCAGTCTCTCATCCCACCTTGCCCCTATCAGGAAAAAAAAACCCTGTCCTCCTATGTAGAGAGACAGATACCCTTTATCATTAAAGAACAGATCAAATGACTTGGTGTGAAGGATTAGAATATGCCATGTTGTTCCAAAAAGATTTTTAAATAATCTTTTTTTTTGGCTTCTTACCAGGTTTAAGGCCACAATTGCTAAGTATCTCATGAAGGATGATTTGAATATTATTCAAAAATCCTCCCCAAAGCTGCATAGATCAGAAAACACGTTCCACATATTGCCTAGTTCTGCAGACTCAGGGTGTATCACCTGAACTTTTTCTCTTAGACATAAATCCAAACAACACTTATTCTGAGATAATGTTATATCCTGGAAGAAGAAGTGTTGGCTTGAAGTACCTGAGAACTTAAACGGTTTGCATTTTGGTCTGGACTTTAATCTCATTTTTCTTGTTTGAGAAGAGGATGCTGCTTTTCTGTAAGTGCCCAGTAAAACATATCTTCTTTTTTGGGGTTTGGTGATGAACAAATGAAAAGTACAGTGTAACATGTAGCCTTACATAATTCTTTCAAACTCCATGTATTGGCTGAAACCATTTTCTATAAGCAGAATATAGAGCTCTAAGTGGAAGAGGTCTTCATATGCTGTATAATGCATCCCTTGAGCCTAAAGCATCACAGATGCCTACTTAGCCTCTTATAAGCATACTTTATCTTCTCAGAAAAAAACAGTATTTCTCTATCCTTAGCTTTAGAAAGTTTATTGAAACTGGATTTTCATTTTTGCTTGTACTATCTTTGGTGAATGTTTATGGAATTTATTCATGTCCTTTGTGAATATTTTCATACAGGAAATTTATAGACTGACACTCAGCCCTCACTTCTCCTGACTGAACAAATTCCACTTCTTCAGCTTGTCTTCAGTCCTTTCACTGGACACTTCCACTACTCACAGAAATTCATGGTACATTACATGGCCCTTCTCCTAAGGTATTTGTTAGAAATAATTGATGTACTGGACATGTGTGTTTTATTCTACATCATACTATAATATTTTTGACCTGAAGTGTATTATTGTGAATTTCACTCAAAATATGCTTCAGGCACAGGTAGACAGATCTACTCTCTGTAGTGCAGCTGTTTGCTCCCTTGTAAACTCTTCACACTTTCCTTTCTTATTTTGCAGTATTTACCAAGATTAGTTTTGGTTCTCCATATATATCATTTTATCTACATGTTTGTAAGCTCTGTTTGCTTGCCTTTACTCTCTAGACTAAGAAATGTGTTCTATTTTCCCAGTAATTGATGAAAATATTCAATGGAATGATCTGATTGTTGCAAATGTTCACATGGAATCTCTTTCACTAAAATTGTTCTAGAACATATACTTGTGATGTAGTTTTGCCTAAGATTAGTTTTATTAACAAGCTGATTTCTCAAAGCCTTTCCAAAGCTGTACTGATATTAAGGAACTAGGTAAGAAGGGGGAAGGGGACAAAATGAGCACTGCTGAGGTTCAGGTAGTTCAAGGCTCAAAAGTGAATTTGATGGGTGACGAGGGTGGAGTTCGAAGGGATGGAGTGTGGCAGGGGAATGCTGCCTCCCTGAAGTGTCTATACACTAATGCGCGCAGTATGGGAAATAAACAGGAAGAGTTAGAGATCTGCGTGCGGTCACATGGCTATGATCTCATTGCGATCACAGAGACGTGGTGGGACAGCTCGCATGACTGGAATGTTGTCATGGAGGGCTATGTGCTTTTTAGAAAAGATTGGCCGGCAAGGCGGGGTGGTGGAGTTGCTCTTTATGTAAGAGAGCAGCTTGAATGTATTGAACTCCACCTGGGGGAGAGTGGTGTAGCAGTGGAGAGCTTGTGGGTAAGAATCAAGGGGCGGGCTGGTATGGCTGACACCGTTGTGGGTGTGTGCTACAGGCCCCCTGATCAGGAGGAGGAGGTTGATGAGGCCTTCCACAAACAGTTGGAAGCAGCGTCACGATCCCAGGCGCTGGTGCTTATGGGGGACTTCAATCATCCAGATATTTGCTGGAAAAGCAATGTGGCCAGGCATGCGCGGTCCAGACGGTTCCTGCAATGTGTTGAAGACAACTTCCTGATGCAGGTGGTTGAGGAATCGACAAGGAGAGGGGTACTGCTGGACCTTATTCTCACTAATAGAGAAGGGCTTGTCAGGGAAGTAAAGGTCGGGGGCAGCTTGGGTTGTAGTGACCACGAGATGGTGGAGTTCAAGATCCTGAGTGGAAGAAGTAAAGCAAAAAGTAGGATTTCTATCCTGGACTTTAGGAGAGCCAAATTCGATCTCTTTCGGGGCCTACTTGGAGCTGTCTCATGGGCTAGGGTGTTGGAAGGCAAGGGGGCCTGTGAGAGCTGGTCGGCATTTAAGCAGCTCTTCTTCCAAGCTCAGGATCGGTGTGTCCCTGTGAGGAAGAAATCGGGAAAGGGTGGCAGGAGACCTGTGTGGATGAGCAAGGAGCTCGTGCACAAACTCAAAGGAAAGAAGAAGGCCCATGAAATGTGGAAAAAGGGTCTGACTACTTGGGAAGAATACAGGAATGTTGTCAGGGTCTGCAGGGATGCGACAAGGAAGGCTAAAGCCCGCCTGGAATTAAATCTGGCAAAGGGGATAAAGGATAATAAAAAAGGTTTTTTCAAGTACATTAACAGTAAAAGGAAGACTAGGGAGAATGTGGCTCCCCTGCTAAGTGACGGGGGTGTTCTGGTAACGGGGGATGCTGAGAAGGCGGAGATACTGAATGCCTTCTTTGCTTCTGTCTTCAGTGAAAAAGCTCCCCCTCGGGAATCTGAGACCCTGGAGATTAGTGAGAGGATCTGGGGAATGGAAGACCCCCCTTCTGTCAGGGAAGAGGTGGTCCGGGAGCGCCTAGGCAACATCAATGTTCAGAAATCCATGGGACCCGATGGGATTCATCCACGGGTGCTGAAGGAGCTGGCAGAGGTGATTGCTGAACCGCTTTCGGTCAGTTCGGTCAGAGTCTTGCATCTGGGGAGGAATAATTGCATGCACCAGTACAGGTTGGGGGATGACCTGCTGGAGGGGAGCTCTGCGGAAAGGGACCTGGGTGTCCTGGTGGATGACAGGTTGGCCATGAGCCAGCAGTGTGCCCTTGTGGCCAAAAAGGCCAATGGCTTACTGGGGTGCATTAAAAAGAACGTGGCCAGCAGGTCAAAGGAGGTGATCCTCCCCCTCTACTCTGCCCTGGTAAGACCTCATCTGGAGTACTGCGTCCAGTTCTGGGCTCCCCAGTACAAAAAAGACAGGGATCTCTTGGAAAGAGTCCAGCAGAGGGCCACGAAGATGGTGAAGGGCCTGGAGCATCTCCCCTATGAGGAAAGGCTGAGTGAACTGGGTCTGTTCAGCCTTGAGAAAAGGAGACTGAGAGGGGACCTGATCCAGGTCTATAAATATCTAAGGTGTGGGGGGCAGAATGGCGAGGCCAGACTCTTTTCAGTGGTGAGTGGAGACAGGACAAGGGGAAATGGCCAGAAACTGGAGCATAGGAAGTTCCGCACAAACATGCGCAAGAACTTCTTTACAGTGAGGGTGACGGAGCACTGGAACAGGCTGCCCAGGGAGGTGGTGGAGTCTCCTTCTCTGGAGATGTTCAAGACCTGCCTGGATGCCTACCTGTGCTACCTGGTGTAGGGAACCTGCTTTGGCAGGGGGGTTGGACTCGATGATCTCAGGAGGTCCCTTCCAACCCCTACAATTCTGTGATTCTGTGATTCTGTAACAGGGTTTACACTGGGAATGGAATTATCAAAGATAACCACTAAAAGAACTTTTCTAATTTCTTAAATATTCTATGAGGAACAACACCAGTTTTTCCTGATTTGGAAACATTAACTGATCCAAACAATATCTTATCATACCTTTCTTGTTTCACTGAAGGTTGTTACTCTTTCAGTTCTGATATTAATTTTGTTATTCATCCAATAGCAGTTAATCTATCTAGGGAAGACAATAGTGGAAAGACATTAAATGCTTCAGTCACACCATCAGTTATTTTCTCTTTGTTCATCAAATGATAGTCCTATGGTCACATTTCTTTTAGTGGCAAAACTGCTTTAGGCAGCTCTCAGCCCCTCCTCCTTCTATCCCTTTGCCATATCCCTTTCCCTTGCATTACCAGTGCCAGTACAACAGTTTGCAGGACCACATGGTGATCAAATTAACTGATTCAAGTTAAAAATAAACATGTTTTGCTGGGTTATTTCTTCATGCTCTTTCCTTCCTCTTCTTATTATCACTAACACACCTACCCAATATGCTTTTATATTGCTGTAAATCCTTTGCATTTTATATTTTCTGCTTTTATCCATACGTGCTTCTATTATTTCCCATTGATCTGATCTACCGCTTTCTCTATCACTCCTTGATTTTCAGAATGGAGACATCAAGTACAGACAAGCTTATATTAATCTTCCAAAATATACCATATAATGTTACTCTTAGCCCAAAGTTGTTTCATTCAGATTTTTCCCCTTATATTTGCTTCCTGTGAGACCTCTTCTACCAATCAGACATACTTCTTTATGTCTCCTTTCTAAAGCCTCTTTGCATTTTGCTTTCATTTTTGCTTTTTTCCCTCTCCTCAGAAATTTGTATGCTCACTCACTTTCTAGTTCCTTCTTATTTTATTGTCTAATCAATTCATAGAATCCTTACAGTTGGAAAAGACTAAGATCATCTTGTCCAACCACTGATCCATTGCCACCATGCCCAACCGTCACATCTATGGTTCAGAACAGAATCTACAGGAACTTTTTCTCTAGCCAACTGTCCCAATTTCAAGGTTAAAGCCCACTTCCCAAGCACCACAAGAGTCTGCCATTTCTGTTGTCCTCCTGCCCCACCTGATATTTGCCGTCAGTGCCTCTTTCTGACACCAACACAGAGATTTAGGTGTTCCATGTAGCTGTTCATGCCATCCCTGTCATATCACCTGCCTGCTCTGCTTGTTTCCACAAACATATCCCACTGCTCTGCTTGTTTCTCTGTGTTTTTCACTGAGACAGTTTCAGAGTGTCCATCTCAGATTGAATTCCATCTCTCAGAGCCAAAAATTTGTCCTTGATCTCTAAGCCACAATATCTTCTCTCTTTTTCATCTTCTCAGAACAAGCTGTACCTTTTCACATCAATATTCCAGCCATGTGAATCAGCCTAGCAAAACTCCACTAAGCCAATTAAGACATAATTCTAATTATGTATTAAGATTCCCAGTTCCTCTGGCTTATTCCCTATGCATCATACATTAGTGTACAACCATTTAAAATGTTCACAAGATTGACCCAGTGGTTTTCTTTTTATCTCCCCTTTGAACTTCTATGTTTACACTCTTCTTTTCCTGACATATTTAAGTTCATCCTCGCCACCTGCATTTATAACTGGTAAGCAAAGTACTGCAGTCATGTGGATCAGCACCGAGGTAAATCATAGCACTCAAATATGACAGTATTAAAATATTAAAATCTTAAGCACTTGAATTTTACAAAGGAAGATCTTTTCTCTGAAATAGCAGGACAGCTATTAGGCATGCTAGTAGCGCTAAAACAAGAATGACTGAGAAGGATAAGTATTAGTCAGTGGAAAAATATCACCCTCAAATAAAAATCACCCAGTCTAGGAATGAGTCATGTAAATGATTTGTCATTCATAGTGATTTTTTTTTTCCAAATCATGTTAGGCCATGCCCACACCTTATCCCTACCTCAAGCTGAACACTGTGTATTACTTTATTCTCGAATAGTTCTTTCTTTTTATTTTTTTTGTCTTGGAGAATATGTCCATAACTCTCTTGAATAACCTTTGCGTTCAGGCAAATCGGTACCTGTGTGTGTTTATGTATGTATTCAGACCACTCAAACACACAGCCAGCAGATCAGCTATAGCTCCCTAAAGGTTATGAGACCAAAGAATTAAAAACGGCCACATTACAGTGCAGCTGAAATAACAAATGATAATATTTTACTTAGCATTTCCGTAGTACTTTCATCCATCATGCACTTGTATTTTGGCAGCAGCTTTCTGTGCATCCATGCTTTTTTCTTGCTGGCATTCTCCAAACTATTTAATCCTAATCACCTTATATTTCCTTTGCTTTCCCAGAGCATGTGGTAACAGTCATAATTAATTAGGTACTACTTGGCCCACTGATATCCTACAGAAATGCTGTTAATATGAAGCAGGGTGTAAAATTGGGGCTAGAATACATACATCAATAACAGCCTTTGGTTCCTCTGTGCTATAGGTCTCTATTGACTTAGACAGAAAGCCACTATGCCTATTTTACATAAGCAAAACACAGTGGAAATCTCCAAATAAGTTCCCAATGGCCTCAGTTCATGAAACTATAAGGCTGATGGTCCTTACATTTAATGAAAGAGTCGTGGTAATTTTACACTGCAGTCAAAAAATAGGAGATTGAAGACTAGAGCTGCACAAAATCTGTAAGGAAAAGACTATGGCTGTAAAGGCTTATTTCTGTCAGATATATACAGACAGCTCCAATAGCACACTGAGATCTTGTGGATCCATCAACAGTGGAAGAGCCCTGAGCCCAAAACTAGGCTGTTTGGTGAAATACCTGAACTTAGGTAGGGTGGATCCAGCCCTATATGACTCATGTGGACCTGGCAGCAGAGTCAGGACTACAGAAAACTTCTCAGCTACCTACACACTGCTGTAATGATCACACTATTTCCTGCAGAGCAAAGCTTTCATGAGGGAAGCCAGGTGCCAGACACTCATAGCACTGTCCAAGCCACTGCCAAACCCTGGTATTTGGCTTAGTGTGCACCCATCTCTACTGGTAAGCATCCTCCTTGGAGTCATAATTGCATATGTCCTTTTAAAAGTTTTGAATATACAATAGAGAAACAAGCTGCCTCGGGGGTTGGGAACCCTTAAATCAAGGTCACCATCATGTGCAAATGAATGGCTCATCTCCCGTATAAGTAGTGAAGTACTACACTGCTAATAAAATAAGGCCTGCTCATATCAGAAGCAGGCATATCTTTCATCCCACTCTCTGTGATAATAGATGTAGTAACATTTTGACTACCGCCTTGTGTTTACTGTGGGTGTTAGTTGAGACATTTCCACGTAAATAAAACATTTATCAAGCTCACAAAAATGTCTGCAGAGCAATTATTGCACAAGAATGGTGAGCACTGGAGAAGCAGGCTCATTCATTGATTCCATCCAACTGCTTAGGCTTGTTGCAAAAGAAACTGCTGCTTTCACAGACGTTGGAATTAGGTCAGGTTTCCTGTATAGAAGCTACATAGGCCAAAAAAATAAGGCTTGGCACCAGGAGACCTGATTTCTATTTGCATAACTTCTGCTGAGTTACTGTATGGCCTTGAGCAACTCACTTTTCTGCTCCATGATGATGTTTCCCACCCATCTGTAAAATGGGGTTAATGGTACTTAGCAGCCTTTGCAAAGTACTTTTGTGATACAGGGTTGACAATTATGGTGAGTGCTAATTGTTCTCCCTCTCTCCACAGAGAGAAGTTCTTTCCCTTTTGGGACTGTAAACCCAAGAACATTTTCAGCTGGCTGTAGCGTTTGCATTTGCATTAATGGTAACATCTTTTCCCATAACTTCTTGTGTGTATGGTGTGCAGCATCTGAGATTTTGACCGTGAGGCTGGGTAATGTTCAGACCTTATAGCAACTGTGGGCACTGCAACTGTGTTCATAATCCAGAGATGACAAAAAGAGGCAGTACAAAGGAGGTTGTAGCAAGCTGGAGTTCAGCCTCTGCTCTGAGGTAACAGTGATAGGACAAGAGGAGTGGCATTAAGTTGTGCCAGGAGAGATTCAGGTTGGATATTAGGAACAAATTATTCTCCAGAGGAGTGTTGTGCACTGGAACCAGCTGCCCAGGGAAGTTTTGGAATCACTGTCCCTGGAGGTGTTCCAGAAATGGTTAGCTGTGGAATTGAGTGACATGGTTTAGTGGGCGTGGGGGGAGATGAATTGGAGTTGAACTAGATCTTATGGTCTTTTTGCACCTTAATTATTCTATGATTCTATGAAGCCCACGTTTCTTGGTCTCCAGGTTAGAATTAGCCACAAGAACTTCTTTCTTGTCCGACACAGTGTCCTCTGGATTAATAACAGACATTACCATAAG
The DNA here is from genome assembly GCF_019238085.1 of Lagopus leucura. Classification (NCBI taxonomy): domain Eukaryota; kingdom Metazoa; phylum Chordata; class Aves; order Galliformes; family Phasianidae; genus Lagopus; species Lagopus leucura. The sequence goes on from NW_024962254.1 coordinate 2,209,019, forward strand.
ACAATTTTTGGTGACTCAGATTTTGTTTTGCAAAATATTCACAAATTCCAAATAACCTTTCTTTTTAAGTAATGATCACTATCATCATGCTGTAGCAGAATAAGTATCTGAAATTTCTTGACTACTGGAAAAGAAGGGCTTCAGAAACCTTATCTTGCTTTATTAGCACATTAATTGCAGCTGTCACAGACAGCAATTATTTGCTCAATTTTCCTCAAATTCATCATTTTCTTAAAAAACAAAACCAAATCCAAAACTGCAGTAATGAATATTCAGAATATTCTGGCACTTGAAATCCTGTTCTCAGTTTTTTAGCTGTCTATGTCCTCCTCTGAATGGCTTACACACCTATCAAGCATGTATGATTGACAGATGTCCTGCATGTGTAGCAAATCAGAGTTTAATCTCTCATATCATAAACAAACGTACTTTGACAATTTCAGTGCTGAGCAGCACATGCTGTGCCATCTGCCCAGAACAGGTACTCTCTAGAGCAAACAACACCTTGTCTCAACTCCAGTGGGCATTTACGGTTCATCTGTAGTTACCTGCGCACTGAAAACCATCTATAGATATTAGATTTGCAGCAGTAGGAAAGGGAATATTGCATGTAATTCCTATGATTATGCTTCTCCTTTAGGTATATCAACTAAGATCAGGAAGGCACATCTCTCTTCTTTAATATTTCACTATGTCCAAATTTTCCCACCATCTTTGGAAGTGTTTGAGGGCCAGTTGCATGGGGCCTTGGACAGAGTGATCTAGAGCCTGATCAGTGGTTGGCAACCCTGCAGGTAAGCTACAACTGAATGGTCTTTGAGGTCCTTTCCAATGCAAGCCATTCTATCATTCTATGATTCTAAGCTGTTCACCTTGATACACTCCATATGGAGTGGAGAGTGCAGATTAGGAGAGTTGCTACATCTCCGGGAAAGAGGTAATTCCTTCAGATTCGAGGAACCTTGCGTCTAAAAACCATTCTCAGCAGCCTTAATGTGGTTTTTTAACAAAAGCACTCATGTATATATATATATATAAATGAGCAATAAAGACTTTACACTGAAAAACTGTGAGTTTGGGAGGTGATGGATTGGGTTGCCAAGAACCTGTAGGGAAGGAAGAATATATGCCTATTGTTGGAATGCTGAGGGAGCTCTATGCTTTGTCCATGTGCACCAGATCTTTATTGTGCAGGCAATTTCAACTGTGTAACATTGAGCTGGAACAGTATATGCAAAATGAATATGTTATGATGGAATATTTAGTATCATTATTTAGATTAGTGCACTTTATCACTAGACAGGGTTTTTATGACCATCTAGCATAACCTTCTACATATCACCTAGCAATTTTTGTAGCTTCATAACTAATTCCATAGCTACAGCACATCTTTTAGTGAGACATCACATCTTGATTTAGAAGCTTCAAGTCGTATAAATTGCTCCCAAGCTTCATTACTCTTGCTGCTAAAATTTGCTTCTTATCTTTAGTTTGAATCTGTCTGGCTTCAACTTCCAGTCACTGGATCTTGTTATACCTTTGTCTGAGAGATGAAAGAGCTCTATGCTATTGAAAATCATCTTCCCGTGTAGGTACTTACACAGCAAGTCTCCTCCTAACCTTCTTTCCAACAAGCTAAATACACTCAATGTCAAAATTATTCTTTCTTGAGTGGGAAAATTGATAGTGTCAGGCAACTATCTGTGTCTACTTGCCTCAGCATCCCTCTGTCATCAGTGGAGGTTCCTCCAGAAGGCAGTTTAACTCATCTGAAATGTGAACATCTCCTGAAGGTATCTTTCTCTCTCTAGTAATTATTTAAGTGTTCTAGGGCAACTATGACCTTCACTTGATGCCTCCTCTATGAGAGTGAAATTTGGTGAGATTTCCAACCTTTAAATCATCTCTTTATCTCCTTGCAAGATCCTTTCCATTTTCTCAACAACTTTTAAGAAGGATAGACATATGAAATGGAGACACGTGTCATCCCTATCTTTTCCCAGTATCCTAATACATGGTTAATGCCTCTGTCTTCCTGTTCAACTTGCATGTATTTGACCAAGAGCAAAATAAGCCTCATATCTTAGCCATTAGTTCCACGTTCAGAGTTCATATTCAGCACATTGTCTGCAGTGACCTTTCAGTCATTTTTTTTTTCCAGAGCTTCTGCTTTCCCAAATACAGTCCCATATCCCCTAGGGCTCAGAGATACAGAATTTTCAATTTGGGGTTATATTAAAATAGATTTGTAGTGTACTCAGAGCTGCCAATCAGGATCAGGGCCTCACCACGCAAACACACAGTGAGAGACAGTCCCTGCCCTGAAGAATTTACACTCTAAATTAGACAAGACAGACAGTAGTAGTGTGTGGGGGTGGTTAGATGGAGACACTCAAAAGTGAAGGCCGCAAAGAAATTTGAGGTTTCCTACACCTTCCCTTCCTCTCTAACTTATAAAAATGATGTACAGGTGTTGTTTTCCTGATACCCACTCAACAGCTCCATCTCAGCATTATTCTTGCTGCAACCCCAAATGGCTGCAGGTGCAGGGCTGCTATGGATTGACTAGTTATGCCTGATGTGGGGAGAGTCTAAGTGCATTTTTGGCAGCAGCATTGACCAGATGGGCTTTGCACTGCAAAACCCCCAAGGCCAAAAGCATGGCTGAGAAGAAGCCTCCTGCCAATGCTTCTCCAAGGCAGAAAATAGCTCATAGCTGTGACAAATCAGAATTATTGGAGTTGGAAGGGGCCATTACAGGGCATCCAGTCCAACTCCCTTGTAGTGAAGAAGGACACCTGCAGTTTGGTCTGGTGTTCAGAGCCCCCTCCAGCCTGACCTTGAATTTCTTCAGGGATGGGGCAACTGTCACCTCTCTGGACAACCTGTGCAAGTGCTTCTTACTGTGAAAAACTTTTTCTTTATATCCAGTCTATATCTTGCCTCTTTTAGTTTGAACCACCCTGACAAAGAGTCTGCCCCCTTCTTTCTTATAGCCCCACTTTAGATACTGAAAGGCCACTCAAGTCTCCCCAGAGCCTTCTCTTTTCTAAGCTGAACAGCTCCAATAATAATGGAACTGTGCAGGTTTTCAGATGTATTCAAGCTATCTCTATCAACACTATCTGCAGCCTCACAAACAAAGTGGAAACCCAGGTGAGCTGCTAAGAAGAGGGTGGAGTGTGAAGCACCCACTTTCATCTGCTTTCAAGTTCTCCCTTTTCTTTGGGTAGCAGTATGGGTCATGGATACACCAACAAGATAGAGGTAGTATTTGCAGTGTATGTTTTCCCATGGATCCTTTTTGTTTCACTTACAGTCTGTATAACATCTTCCCGCTTTTAGGGAAAACAAAGATCTGACCCATTTTAATCTTACTTTTTCTGCCATCACCTAGATTTTATTGCTCTGTAGATTAAGCTACTAAGAAAGCACAAAGAAAGAGAACAAAACAAAATTGTTTTAGCAATCAATTCCTGCCACTGAAGGAGCAATAAGTACTTTCTTGGGAAGAAAATTATTAAATTATTTTTTAAAACACACTGTAAAATCATTTCTAGAAAATAACATGCAGCTTATGAAAGCAGATTCTCTATGACAAGAACCTGCAAAATGCTGAGCAAACTCACTTCCACACAATGCCCTTGGGAGCTGAAGACAATCAGAGTTTAATCCTGCAGGATCTGTAGTCAAGAGCAGTAAGACAAGGCATTCAACACCTTCCAGCAGGTGTTCAGCTTCAGTGCTGCTGCTCTCTGTGCATTACTCTTGTTTGTAACAAACCCTGTCCTGCTCAAAAAATAAACCATTGCTAAATGTATCCGATCCTTTCACAGCTCCTAGCATTGATTATGTTTTCAATCTGATGCTGGGGCAAACTGGCAAAGTGTTTTTAATCCAGGACTACAGGGTAAAGGCAGATTTTCCCTTGTGATGGTTGGCCATATTTACTCCAGGTTGGGGTCAGGAACTCTGTTGTTCTTGATCCCATGACACCATCAATGTAATATTCAAAAATAGAATGGGAGAAAAGTGAAAGGAGGAAGAAGTGAAACAGAAAACGGTAAGAGGCATCTGATGAGTCTCGGGTTGTTAGAACGAACAAGGGTTGTCTGAAGTAGAGAGGTGAATGCTGGCCATGTTATATCATAGAATCTTGAAGTCACAGAATAGCTTAAGTTGGAAGGGATCTTAAAGATCATCGAGCTCCAACCCCTGCCATGGGCTGGTTGCCACTTACCAGCTGCCCAGTGCCCCATCCGTCTTGGCCTTGAGCACCTCCAGGGATGGGGCAGCTACATCTTCTCTGGGAAGCCTGAAGCATAGGCAACTTATATGACATTATGCTTTCAGACACGGCACTGGAAGGGAAACTGAGTGCTAACATCTCTCCTTTACCTTACAGAAAAATGTAAATATCAATTGACTAACTTTTCTCGATGACAAAGCAAAAAGAATGTCGAACACCACAGAGAAGAACATGGAGAAATTAATTTGTTTGCTTCTTTACAGTAAGCATCAAAAAAGGTGAAAATTATCTATTTACATATATGACATATTTATTTTATTTATTTATACATACATAAAAATGAAAGATAAAGATATCTAAGCACCCTCTGCGTCAGTTGCTGAATGAAGTAAACAGTTAAAAAGCTGAATACCATACAAATAAACATTGTGTATTTAATTAATCCTTTATAAACAAGGCAATAAATGTCTCACAGGGAATCTTCATTTTGGATTTCCTATGCTCTTCAGTGTTTGAATTTGAAGCATTAACAACATTCCTCCACTCTGATGTATTGTGGTTTTTTGGAAGCAATATCATCTCTCTGACTAAAGTGCCTGGTTGCCCTGTGCTACACTTGGGGTGAAAAAAAGGAGAAAAAAAAAAGAAAAAAAGAGATAAAACCAGATGTGCTGGGTACTAATCTGATTGCTTAACGTGTTTTTGGGAGATGCTCTGATACCATGATGATTCAAGTTAAATGGGAACTCACAGATAAATGGAACTAAGCCCCAGGTTGTCAGTAATGAACTTCAACTAACTCATACTGGGCCTAAGCCCAACAGCACTGGGCACTTTTACATCCCACAGAAGGCAATGATAAGGCACGAGTACACTCATCTCCCTGTGGATCCAAGATATGATACCACTTGCAGGCAAAATGACATTAGCTTCTTACTGTGCTGCAATTTTTAATGGTTTGTATGAAAAATTGGTATGAATGATATAAAAATCAAACAGAGTTATGGAGGGCGTTCCCTTAGATCTCAGATGAGTTATGCTTTATTAATATCCTGCTTTCTCTTTGTTTACAGCAGTGATTGTTTCTATGAGTGGATATAGTATATTTTGCTCATTTGTTTGTATTTATCATGGGGGAACATGAAAAAAAAAAAAACAAAAAAACCTCCTTGCAGCTTTCCTCTTCTTCCTTCACACATGTCATGCTCACACCAAAAGAAGAGTTATATTAGAATCATAGAATCATAGAATCACCAAGCTTGGAAAAGACCTAAAAGATCATCCAGTCCAACCGTTCACCTATTCCCAATAGCTCCCACTAAACCATGTCCCTCAACACAACATCCAGCCTTTCCTTGAACACCCCCAGGCTCGGTGACTCCACCACCTCCCTGGGCATCCATTCCAGTGCCTGACCACCCTTTCTGAAAAGTAATACTTCCTCATGTCCAGCCTGAATCTCCCCTGCCGTAGCTTGAAACCATTCCCCCTGGTCCTATCACTAATGACACGAGAGAAGAGGCCGACCCCCAGCTCACTACAACCTCCCTTCAGGAAGTTATAGAGAGCAATGAGGTCTCCCCTGAGCCTCCTCTTCTCCAGGCTGAACATTCCCAGCTCTTTCAGCCTGTCCTCATCAGCCCTGTGTTCCAGACCCCTCACCAGCTTTGTTGCCCTCCTTTGAACACGTTTCAGGGCCTCAATATCTTTCTTGCAGTGAGGGGCCCAAAACTGGACACAGTACTCGAGGTGCAGCCTCACTAGTGCTGAATATAGGGGAATATATATATATATTAGTGGTAGCAGAAGTACCACTAAACAGGGCTGTTGCTAGCAGGGTCCCAGCATTGTTTCCCCGATGATGTGCCTCGGTGCCATGGTGATGAACATGGAAGTGTTCTGAATGAGGACGTCTGCCCTTTGCTTTTTCCCTCAGATTTCCTCTTGCTGCTGCCAACAGTTCTGTGTCTGTAGCAGGGACAATAGTGCACACAGCACTGCAAGGCTGTTTAGACCCTCTGTGGCTGATGACATACTAAAAGAAACATAGAATCACAGAATGATTTTTGTTGGAAGGGATCTTAAAGCCCATCCAATTCCAACTCCTGCCATGGACAGGCATACAGAATCACAGAATTGTGAGGACTGGAAGGGACCTCTGGAGATCATCTTGTCTGACCCCCTGCTAAAGCAGGTTTCTTAGAGTAGGGTGGGAAAGTGTCCAGGGGAGTTTTGAATATCTCCATAGAAGAAAACTCCATAATCTCTTGGGCATCCTGTTCCAGTTTTACGTTACCCTCAAAGTAAAGATATTTTTCATAATGCAGGGTCTTCCTGAGTTCCTGAGTTCCATTGCTCCTTGTTCTGTTGTTGTGCACCACTGAAAAGAACCTGACTCCATCAATTTGACTTCCATACTTTCATTATTTATAAGCACTGATAAGATCCCCCCCTAAGTCTTCTCTTCTGCAGTTTGAACAGTCCCAGATCTCTCAGTTGTTCCTCATAAGGGAGATACTCCAGGCTCTAATAATCTTTGTAGCCCTTGTCAGACTCTCTCCAGTAGTTCCTTGTCTTTTTGAACTGGGGATCCTCAAAATGGGCACAGGACTTCAGATATGACCTCAACAGGGCAGCACAGAAGGGGAGAATAACCTCTCTCAACCTGCTGGCCACCCCAGGATACTATTGGCCTTCTTGGCCACAAAAGCACACTGCTGGCTCATGGCCAACTTGTCCACCAGCAGATCCAGATCTTTCTCTGTAGAGCTCCTCTCTAGCAGGCCAGTCCCTGCACTGATGCATGTAGTTTTTCCTCACCCTGCATTCCACACACCCTACCCTAGGACTCTACATTTGCCAAGTTCAACCTCATTAGATTCCTCTCAATCAAACTCTTCTACCTGTCCACATATCTCTTGAATGAAGCACAGCCTTCTGGTGTGTCAGACATTCATTCAAGTTTGTATCATCAGCAAACTTGCTGAGGGTGCACTCTATCCTTTCATCCAGGTCATTGATGCAGTCTGGCCTTGAGATTTCCAGGGATAGGACATCCACAGCTTCTCTGAGTAACTCTCATCATGAAATTTTTTTTTCTTAAAGACATGTATCTGTTCTTACCATGTGCTCATACTTTTAGGTCAAAAATTCCCTGTCAGGAGGGCACTGCATATCCTGCCTTTGCTCCATCACCTGCAACATCTGCATGAGGGGTGGCCAGCAGCGACAGGGAAGTGATTGTCCCTCTCTACTCTGCCCTTGCAAGGCCCCATATTGTGTACTGTGTCGAGGTCTGGAGCCCCCAGTACAAGAAAGATAGAGAGCTATTGGAGGGGGTCCAGAGGAGAGCCATGAAGATGATCAGGGGCTGGAGCACCTCTCCTATGAAGACAGGCTGAGAAAAGAAGGCTGCGGGGTGACCTCATTGCCGCCTTTCAATACCTAAAGGGAGCCTACAAACAGGAGGGGAATCAAATCTTTGAAAGGGTAGATAACTGCAAGACAAGGGGAAATGGTTTTAAGTTGAGGGAAGGAAGATTTAGGTTGGATGTCAGGGGAAGTTCTGTACAGAGGGAGTGGTGAGGTGCTGGAACAGGCTGCCCAGAGAGGTTGTGGATGCCCTGACCCTGGAGGTGTTCAAGGCCAGATTGTATGGGGCCCTGGGCAACCTGGTCTAGTATTAAATGTGGAGGTTGGTGGTCCTGGCTGTGTCAGGGGGGTTGGAAATTCATGGTCCTTGAGGTCCCTTCCAACTCAGGCCATTCTATGATTCTGTGATTCTGTGGTTCCATGAGTTGCAGTGCATCTACCAGCTTGTCAGCTTGTGTGAACCTGTGCACAATAAAATAATGCATGGATCCTTTCCTGTTGCCCTGCAGATGATGAAAAGACATCAAAAGCTGTGTGTCCCTTTATAATGCCTCTTTTTTATTCCAGAGATATGCGGCATACATCAAAACTTGGAGAAGTTACTTCAACTATTTGGATGAGCATGCAATATGTCCAATGAGTATGGCTAAACCCTAAGGTGCATGTTTATGACTCAGCCTTTAACACTGAAAGAAAAAGATTTGAGATTTTCCTTTGAGTCCTGGGAGCTCACATTCACATCACCCGTGCTAACACGTAGCCAGAAGTGTAGGCAAAAAGTGAGGATGTGAGGATGCTGTGTACAGTGCAGTTTCTCAAGTACATGCACCTCTGAATGAATGAATGGGAAGTGAGATGAATTAGATGCAGAGCAATTCATTTCCCTCTGTCTTACTACTGAGCTCCTTGCTCAGAGACATAGAAATATTATATGGACAGCTTACAAGATGTGCACACTAATACTACAGCTGCCACTTAGAAGGGTAGTGGGGAGAGAGTAACAAATGCTGCATTGTCAGTCTGCAACAATGCAGGATCATTTTCATTCCTTGTGCACAAGAGCTCCAATTATAATCTAATTCAATTCAGATTAACTATGCTTTGATGGCATTTCCATTACATAAAAAATAAATTTATTAGCCAAGTATAATGTGTTTTGACTGTAGTTCTAATGCTAATAAGGAGGATATTTAACTGCTTTAATGCTGCATTTTAACCACAGTTATAAGCTATTTCTTCAAGATTTATAATCAAGGTGTGCAAATATTACACTGGAAACTCACAGAAAGAAAAATTATCAGGATTTACAGGTGAGCTGTTAATAAAGGTTTATAATCTGCAGGGTTTAAATCCCACCCATTAAGAATTTTCATAGCACGCTTTTATCAAAATCTCTTTCCAAGAGATTTGTCCCAAACTAATAGCATGGTCTCCTGAAAGGTGGCAAAAGTGATGGGATCAAATTAATGTTGCTTCAATATAATGATTGTTAATGACTCATTGCAGGTATATTTGAACCACAGACACCTAATCTAATTATAGCAGAAGAGCTGTCTCTTTATGCTCTATGAATGGACTCGAAGCCTTTCGTATCACCAGACTCTCTAGCAACCCTCATACTCCCCACTGAGTTCCCGATGAGCTTGTCATCTGCTCATTGTTCCTCATTTAATATCTGCTGTGAACTCTTTAGGACAAGGTGCTTAACCATCACCCACTTTCTCCAGTACACAAATGGAAAGAGGGTCCCAGCTAATTACCCACTCTGATTAATGGAGTGTGCATTTATGATACCACCCAGGGCTTTAGGGCATGCATTTGAGCTATTTCACATGAGAACCTGAAGAAACCTTCCATCCAACCCAGAACAACAGCAGAGCTGGATCAGCTGTGCATCACTTTTCCGGTCTTCAAGTCATCATTTGTCTTTTGGCAGATTGTGCACAGGATGCTGGCATGGAGCTCACAGGCTGACAACTCTGCCATTCGCCAAGATGCAAGAGACTCTATAGAGCCAGAACAAACTATAAAACTGTGTGTCAGGAGGAAATACACTCAACCTACACTCACCCCATTTATTATGGAAAAATACCTAACTTAAGAATCCATCTCACAGTACATGGCATTTATTTCTTAGCTTGCACTTGAACTGAAATTGCCACTGCTTGGGCAGCTTGCTTTAGTCAAGGCACAGTTGTCATTGAATAAGCTAGATCCCTTGGCTCTGGAACCACTCAAAAATGGATGCAGTGACAGATGGAAAATTCTGATTACTCCAAACTTATATCTATAAAAGCTCCTTTTTAATTACATTCCACGGTGACAGAAAACCAGACTCCGGCTGCACTTATGAATTACTCTTTCTTCAAATTTACTTCTCACTGATGTTAGTTTATGTGAACAGAATTTAACTGATTTCTTTTTCACAGTTCCTTTCCATAATGAAAACACTTTTACTAGGAATTCATCGGTGAATTAAATTGTATCTGGGGATAATAATAAGAATAAAAGCACAAAAAACAAACAAAACAAAAAAAAAAAACAGTCCAACCTTTGGAGTAAAATGACTTTCAAGAAAACAGAAACGTCAAAAGGAATTTGAGCCATTAGTCAATCTTCTCCAATTATATATGACAAACTATTTATCCACCCTTTTTAATACTCTTATGGGGAAAGCGCATTTTCCACAAACATATCAACAATTTCATATTAAGGGTTATTTTTTCCTCAGCTTAAATCTTCTTTTTTATTGTTTAATACACATCTATACACAGTATATCTAACCACCTGAGTCTGACATTATTTATTTTTATTTTTTTTTTGCAAGTGCATTTGCCTACATTAGAAAGAGATTTATTATAGCAATCTAAAATATCAAGAAACAAGATTTAATGACTGGACTTTAAAGCTGAATTAATTGACTCCATGTATGCTAATTGTGCTATTATTATTATTATTTTTTTTTCAGCTAGAGCAATTAGTCATGCAAATAACTTATACGGAGATAAGGCAGGATGCCTATCACTGCAAATCTCTGAGGCAAAACCTTATCATAGAATCATAGAATCATAGAATCACTAAGGTTGGAAAAGACCTAAAAGATCACCCAGTCCAACCGTTCACCTATTCCCAATAGCTCCTACTAAACCATGTCCCTCAACACAACATCCAGTCTTTCCTTGAACACCCCCAGGCTCAGTGACTCCACCACCTCCCTGGGCAGTCCATTCCAGTGCCTGACCACCCTTTCTGAAAAGTAATACTTCCTCATGTCCAGCCTGAATCTCCCCTGCCGTAGCTTGAAACCATTCCCCCTGGTCCTATCACTAATGACACGAGAGAAGAGGCTGACCCCCAGCTCACTACAACCTCCCTTCAGGAAGTTATAAAGACCTTCCATCTGAAAGGGAAGATGGGAAGATGGGAGATACCTTTCAAGCACTATGGCTTTACGTTTGTAAAATATCAGATTAGATAATCATGCTCCTTTCTGGCCTTAAAATTTAGCGAGTTTTTTTTTTTTTTTTTTTTTTTTTTTTTTTTTTTTTTTTTTGAGTTGGTCTCTTCTAGTCACTTAGGTCAAATAGTAGGTCAAACATCTGTGAAAAAGTAGACATGTAGATACAAGCATCACCATGGGTCAGAAAATGGCAGTGTCCACCCTATTAAATACTTCAGCCAGATCCTCAAAGTGACGACTAGACAGCTGAGGGCAACCTGCAGCTCTAAAACAGCAACTCAAGTGACAATCTGAGGTGAAACCACCAACACTGGAACAAAATATCGCCACCTCAGATGGCAGGTCACAGCTGCTGAGAAAGTGCTCAATTCATTTACGCATTCCTAGTGTGTAAATCAGACATAAATTTACAACTGATACATAAGAGAAAACAAAACAAACAAAAACTCTTCATTCCAGAATGCCTAAACAGAATCAGTGTGGGTTTCTCCTTCAGGTGGTAACAACCTCCCCTTCGTGCCCACAGTGCCACAACATCTGGAAAGGTGTTTAGTGGAAACACCTAATTATCAGAATGAGCTGGAGGCACTTCCGAGTCATCCACTCAAACAATTAAAGAGGTAGGAGGACTGATCTGGGTGGAAACTACTTCTGGGAAAGTAATGACTAAGGCATTGTGTTGGTTCTTGTGAACTTTTATGGAAAGATTTACAGACATTTCATTGGGATCTAGATAATGGACGGAAATATGCTAATCAAAGGCAAATGCTCAAAATGAATGAAAAAGGTGAGGACAAGGAATATTGAGCCACTACATGGAGTAGAAATGAGATTAATTTTAAAGAAAAGGTAAAAGATGCTGACTCTCTTAATATATCAAAATTTACATTGAACAAATAAAAGTAAATATCCCATGGAGCTGAATAGGCTTTTTGATAATTTTTCAGTTAATTTCACTGGTGGAAAAAGTATTAGGTGTTGACAAGACACAGCCTGGAAATTGAAAATTCTTAGGTGAGCTCCAGTTCATATTCCATTTTTCCATTAATCTCAAGCCAAAGCCTTTTGCTCTGAGCATATTCAAAATACTTTTTCAAAACCTCTTTGTTTGACCCTCTTTTTTTTCAAACTCTTTCCTTAATAGAGCTTCAGGGCAAAAAGTATACGTATATATCTCTATATATGTTTGCAGTTCTGGTTTTAGAGGCTTGTGCCTAACTGCCCAGTGTGGGAAATTCTGTCTTATAAGTATGGAGACAAATTCAGCATCTGATGAACAGGGAGGTGCACAGCACCTGAACTTCTGACCTCCCCAGTGAAAAAGAGCCATGACAGTTTTCATCCTTTGTCTCATTATGCATTGTTTATTTACTTCTACACAAAACACTCCAAATATTTAAATTTTGAATAATGAGGAGCCAACAGAAGGATATATGGTCCAATATTTCTTTCCATTAAAATTAATAAGGCATATATTTTTGTTTGATTTCCCTACCAGGGTTTGTTTATTTTATTTTATTTTTTAAATTGTTTTTTTATTTATTATTTTTTTATTATTATTATTTATTTGGCTTCATTTTATCTGGAGAGTGAGTGCTGTAAGAAAAATGATCAACTTTAAGAAGGGGTAGTTATTATCAGCTTAATTATCAGTGAGTAATCAGATCCTTCAATGACCTAAATGCTCACAGTTCAACAAGAGTCAATGACTACTAAAGACAAACAGCTGTTCTCAGTATTGGTTGTTATTTGCACAAATCAAAAAACCCTAGAGTAAGAGAAACCATGCTGAAGGTAACAGACATTTATGGTCTAGAGGAGTTGCTGTTCCCTGGAGGCCTATAAGTAAAGCCTCAGCATTTCTTCTCTCTCTGCAGCTATTACAAATAATACATAATTTCAGTGTTGGATATAGAACTACTTTAATAGATTTAATTTTAATATAGAAATATGTTTAGATCCTTTTTTCTTCTTTTTATGCACCCTCCCTGTCTGAGCAGTTACCTTGCCTTTTATTTTGTGTGGAGCTGGATAATGCATGGAATATATTGAAGTAGTTCTTTCCAAGAAATAAATTAACAGGAATGCATGAGGAAAGAAAGAGAAATGTGATGAGGAAGGGAAAAGAACTAAGTGAAAATGAAAAATAAACTGTATGATATTAAAATAACAAGAATCTTCTAAAAAAATGTTTTATAAGAGAAAGTCTTCTCTACAGTAATGTTAATGTGAGTTGCTTAGGAGTGGCCACTAAGCAAGGAGTAATGATTAATCAAGTAGATTCTTGCAAGATAACATCCCACAAGGAAAGTTAACAGAACTGCTGTAGATCTCTCTATGACTCATGTCAGCCAAACCATAAAGACTTGTTGGCACATGTACACCATGCACCAGCCTCTCTACTCCAAATCTGTGGTGGTCTTCTCCATGTTTGATTCTGTAAAACCAAGCCCTTAACCCAGCTGTATACTTTCTGTCTGAACTTCTGGATCCATTGCAGCATCTGCACTCTCAAAGCACTCCTCAAGAAGAAGTCCTGAATGTGCTATTGAAACCTGCTAAACAATTAATAACAGAAGACTAATTGATGACCAACCGTGGTCTCTATCATAATCTTCTGGAAATTCGGGTGCGTCATCCTCAGCACTTTCCTCTGTGCCTGACTGCAGAGAGGGCAAAGGTGGGATTTTATTCTAAAAACATCAACTGTGCAGAAATTGGATCCACTGAACAAGAAAGACTTATATGCCTCTAGACTCGGATGCCAATATGGGCAGTCACTTCATAGAGCAGGAAAGTACTGAGCACATGGCCTGTGACAGACTTTATACTGCCAGAAATGGGAGCTTGCACAGCAAACGTACAGCATGAGAAATGGGCTGTGGAGGGACTAGGAGGAAGCATGGACCAGGGTGTGCTGAACAAGCAAAGAGGAAATAATCATATAATCAGGTTGCAAAGGTATGGCCCTTGGCAAGACCTCTGGTAGTAAAATCTATGCTAACAATATCACCTTGTAAATTTGTTGAATACATGTAACTGTGTTTCCTCTGAATAATATTTTTATTGTGAAAAAAGCCGACCTCAAAAGATAAATGTGTTTCAAAGTAAGTTTGAATGGAGTTTTAACAGATCACTGTTACACTTTTATAACAGAAATGCAACATTCGAATATTGCTTGAGGTACAGATGAAAAATTAGTGGCCAGCTGCAAGTCTTTTTGTTTTCTTTTCCAAATTAACAACGAGGAGGCCAGCTCAGTTTGCTTTTCTGACATCATAGCCAGGGAATATTTTTTTTCATGCATATTGGCAGTTGCTTAGGGGGGATATTAAACCATTTGCATTAATAATAATCAAGGACTATCTACCATCAAAACAAGTCATAGACTCGACAGTCTGATTACATCATTTTGGAGAGAGGAAATGAAGTTTAGCATTTGTTTAAACACAGGGAAATGAATTTAAGAGGTTACTAAAAAACATTAAAACTCATCTCTCACTCATTCAGTTGCATTATGAATAAGAATCAGCAGACAGGGAGAAGAGGGGGACTGAGATACACTGACCTTTGGGAGTGTTTTGTTAAGGGTGACTCATTTAGTAAAAAATGCATTTCAGTTCAGACAAATGCGAGATTGTCCATCTATCAGCCAGGGATACAGACCATACTTATGCTACATGAGATATGCTATACTGAAACAAGATATAAGGCTTCTTTCTGGATAACCAACTGAAAAGAAATATGGTGTGATGCTGTAGCAAAGTATGCAAACAAAATCTTTGGATGCTTAAGCATCAGGATGGGATATAGAAGTGCTACAAGTTATAGGATTTGGAAGGCTTTTTCTGGACTGTTTCCAGTAGTCATTAAGATATGCTATAGCATAGCACAGGACAGGAGGAGATCTACCAGAACATCACATCTCCTGTGGGCAACTGTATCACTGAAGGATGTAGGAGAGTGTCCTTACCCTTATTGCCTGTGAAGATGCAACAGCAGATCCAATCCCATGGCATAAAACTGTGGGTTACCTCTGAGTTCTTGATCTGTCAATTCTGTTGCAATAATCATCCAAGAGAACAGCTGGCCCCAGTATGTGCATTCTTGCAGCAGATGAGAGCCTTTTGCATTGTGTAATAGTTAAAGGAACTTGTTCCTCTTTCTACCTCCTCCTTTCTTGATCTTCAGTAAAGCCTTTCTTATCATGCAAAGTTTAGGGAGGGGATGCTCAGCTCTGTCCACTATTGAAGTCGTGGATGACTGCCAATTGTCTTCATGCTGTCTTGCTGAGAAGTTAAACCAAATAATAATACTGGCTCTCACTTACAACTATTTTCCATCTTAAAAAAAGACTTCCTTTTTCTTTTATTCTGATATTACATTATTTATATGGAATGATTCAGCCTAGACCAAAAAAACATATCTGTTCAGAAAACTACAACTTTAACTGAATAGTAATGTATGATCCTTTTTTCTTTCTGGATAGAATGAAAATATTCAGACAAAAGCTTATACAATTTTCTAACTTTGAATAAATTACTTTGGTGTGGCATAATAGGTATATTATGTGAATAGAAGTTATTATGATCCTGTATAAAGGTCCTTATCCATTTTAGTTAATCCTCACTAAGACATTTGATTAGATTTGCATTTCCTTATTTTACTTTGTTAAGAGCAGATTCAACACTGATGGGTATTTTTTTTTTTTTAATAAGCAGGATGGCAATAAAGGACTGACATTATCTCACCTAGAACCTGCTACAGTAGTTTCCAATGCTGCAAACAGGTTTTTAGTAGATCCATTGGAAACACTTAAGAATGAATAAATACATAAAGGCACATTTTTTCAAACATAAGCCACCACATTAAAATGGACTGTGATGTTTCACAAGATGAAAATAGCACAGAAGGTTTTGACCTTGCAGAGGACATACAGAGTCATACTGGGATTTCCAGATCAGCTGCAATCCGACTTCCTCTCAGAGACTCAAGATGACACAATCTCTATCTTTGTAACTTTTACCTACATCTGCACTCCAAAAAAACTCAGTCACAATTTATGTTTTGCATTCTCTAGTATTTGTTTCTAAATGGAAACACTGTTTTGCTTCTAGGCCTGCCATGTATGTTACAAGGGATTGCTGTCTTTCTTCCTTTTTGTACAGCATGTTTGCACAGTTATGCTGTGGGACTGAGAGTATATGTGTATGTATGTACAATAGCACATTCATATATTATGTTGGTATCCAACAAATTCTTCTGCTGACTCTCTGAAAGGCCCTTGCATTGCTCGAAGAAATCTGGGCAGTCACTAATTGAGGATCACAGGTTATTAAACACCCAGTGTTCTTCACCAAGGACACAATACTTGGTAGAGTAGCAAGGAAAACTTAACTATTAAAAGCATCTTGCTTAAAGGAAGAATTGTATCAACAAAGGCAAGTCATTAAGAGAAAAACCTCAGGCAGCATGGCTGTTCTCAGGCCAGCTGATGCTCTGGCATTATTGAGTAGCTAGTCCTGTCGCACAGGGACAAGTGGTACTGCTTAAGGGCAGACACAGGGATAGTAAATGATAAAATTGGGATCTGTGCAACTACTTGGTACTCTTGTTGATTCTACTCACCATTTATTCCTTAATTTTATACACTGATATCACTGCTTCCATAAATTATCACATTTCATGGTATTATTGCAAGTAAAATAAACTTTGATGGCACATTTAAAGGATGTCAAGGCTACAAAAGTGAGTTTGTATTTGCAGAATGCTTGCAAGTATTTTCAATATATTACAGTTAAAGGGGAAAAAAAAAAAAGGTGTTTAAGTAAAGGTGACACAGTGAAGGTTATTCTGGCCACATATACCCACAGACACATGCAAAAATGACCTTGAAACATGTCCCATCTGCCAGGTCTTTCCATCTGACTGAAGCAGGGAGTTGCTTTGCAGCCAACACGTGCTAAATAGAATGAATTCAACAAAAATGTGGCAGGCAGCTTCTTGTCAGTCTAACTAATTAAAAAAAAAAAAGCAAACAGATGGACAAGCAATGACTCTTATTCAACAGGATTTTAGGAACTCGAAGTGAGAAGGCACTGTCACAGTTTTCCTTCAGATGCAAAAAGGAATGTCCTTGCAGATTTCTTTCCAGGTTCTAGATTTTAGGGCTTAACCCTGTGTTTTTGACCACAAGACACATTCCTACTGCTCTCATTCTGAGCTTGCAGTGCAAGAGTATGGATCTGAGTGATGCTTGGCGAAATGAGTGAGAGAAACACTATATTACATTATATTTGGTGTGATTATGCTGTTATTCTGATTTCTTTGAGTTCTCTTTTTAAGTGTTCAGATTTTGTACTTGGTGAATTATTACCACACCCACAGTGGCCAGGAGGGGTGTGAAGGTGGAGGAGAGTCTTGAGGGCAAAATATGTGAGGAGCAGCTGAGATCCCTTGGTTTGTTCTGCTCAGAGAAGAGGAGGATGACAGGAGGTCTCATAACGGCCTGCATCTCCTCATGGTGGCCTGCAGCTCCTCACAGGGAGTGGAGGAGCAGCAGTGAGCTCTGCTGTCTCCTGTCAGGGGCTAAGGGAATGGCATGGAGATGTATCAGGAGAGGGTTGAGGGATGTGAGGAAAAGACTTTGCCCCAGAGGGCAGTAGGCATGGAACAGGCTGCCCAGGGCTCAGGGAGTGTTTGGGCAGTTCTTCAGATGTAGGGTTTGAATTTGGAGTGATCCTACTTGAAACTGGACTTGGTGTGGGTCCCTTCCAACATGGGACATCCTCTAGTTGTCTGATTCTTCCCCAGAGCAGTGAGCCTGAAGAAGGCAACTGAAAGAGGATAAGGAGACACAATTCTTGAAACATGCTCTCAGATGTGAATAAATCCAGGTAGAATTGGTAAAAAGCAACTGGATCCTGCACATGATGTTAAGGATGAAAGGAGATGGAAGAAGAAAGGGGTGTTCTATATTGCTTCCTGATAGTCTGTATCAGGGGGCAATGACTGCTTTATTTGCAGTAGTTAAGGGGAACTGAACTGGGAAGGTAATAGCTGAGTGTTAATGACTGACAATAAAACTTAGTTACTACTTCTTCAAAGAAGAATGAGCCTTTACTCTGCCACATTGATATGGCAAGAATCAGACAGAACTACTGATAGAAAAATTCTACATAAAAATGATGCTTGCTCTTAACCAAAAACATGGAAACATATGCTTTGCAATTGATTTTTCAATATTCTGTCCACAAACATAAATAAACCATCTCATTTGAACCTTTAGCATCTCAGTAAAAGACTTTATAGTGAAGACATCAGTTCTGCAAAGACTCAAAGACATTATTAAATCCCTATATAGAATAATGTTTACAGGGCTTTATTCAGTGTATAGCAATAAACATGTTTAAGACCTTCCTGGGCACAAAAACTAGCAATTCCAGGAACTCAAGAATTGATGAGATGAACTGACAAAATCATAAGATTTGGCCTGAAAGTTGTTTAATTTTCTGTATGAGCCTCCAAAATTTTGTTTTTTGGCTTTGCACATATGAGCCAACTTGCAAGAGTTTCTAGCATACAAGGCCAGCTTTTTGGTCTCTTTGGGAGCCCTCACTAGAAGAACCAGCTGGGACTAAATCACAGAAAAGCTGCCAGATGGTGTAGCCACCTTTCTCCCTCCAACTAAAATGCCCAATGAGAAATAATTATGTGCTTCTCTAACACAGTATCTGCCAGCCTTTCAATATTGCAGCATCTCACTACATATCCCTCTTCCCTCCACTGTATCTCAACATAGCTCTCCTTTTCTGTAGCAATAATACCATCTACTCTTTCTGCTTAGCTCATCCCAAATGCTCCTGGCAGTCCTAGAAGGGGAGAAGGGAAGTGCCATTGATCTAATTTAACAACTCCAGTTGCTTTGCTTTGCTTTAGGAAGTCGTATCTCCTTGCTAGTATGTCCAGGACAGAAGTTTCGTCAGGAGTTTTGACAATAAATATGGTCATGATATTGACAGAATGTTGCTAAATGGGAAATATCTATGACAACACCTGTGGGAATGTTTTCTTTATTTCGGTTTCATGCTCCTACCCTTAACAGTTTGTCCTTTTAACTAATGGAACACTTGCAGTATAGTTAACCCCAAATATTCCAAAATCATGAATTACTCTCCAGATAGTACCAATAAGCCATGTAGAGGCTTAAAGTCTGCATTGAGATCATATTTTTAAATATTCCTTTTATGCAAAATTGAAAGCTCAGGACTTTCTGAAGGTGCATCACAAAACGGATAAAATAAAGCAAAAATTTTGTCAAAATCATGACAGTTACATTAAAACTATATGCAAGTGTAAATTTAGACAGATCAGTGGTTTTCAGCAGGAGTTCACAGCCTACAGTGGGGTCTGCAGATAAAGTCTAAGAGATCTGGAGAAGAAAACCGAAACCCCCAAATAAATGAACAAATCAAAACGAGTAAAATGCAAATAGGCAGCTTCTCTTTGGGAAGAATTTCTCTAACTGAAGATTTTCATGATTCACATCTTAAAAAAATGTTAAAAATCTCTAGAATAGATAATTTCCTCGGTTACAGTCCAATTGGATATATTTTATTCCTTTTAAAAAGTAAAAAAAAAAAAAACAAATCCCAGCAGCCAAATTTGAGGGAAAAGCTGAAACCCAGATGTCCTGGTCCTGATCCCAATTATCTGAATGTTAAAATGAGGAATAACTTTGTGAATGCAAATGCAGTTCAAATCATCATCAGCTCTTGAGAACTATCATCTGTGGAGAACAGAGTACAACAGAACCAATATCTACAAACTTTGGAATTTTACCAGAGTCATCATGTGCAAAACCAAATTGTGAAATTCTCAGCCTGTTCTTTCTGAAACAAAACTCTTCCTGACTTACATGGGACTTCGGAGTTAAGTCTGAGCATAAATGTTTGATTTGGAGTACCACCATAGTCCACGCACAGCCCTATCAATGGGATTTGCAGGTTGATAATGTTTCTATGATTTTCTCTGTGGATCAGAATCTTGGATCAGGTTCAGAATCTGTCTTTTCTCTAAAAGTCCACTGAAATATTTTTGAACTTTCCTACATCAAGGTCTAAAAGGAGCAATGAATGAGTGACCCACTCCTCTACAACAGAGATGCCTTCTACCTTTAGGAAGTGATGAGTGCGTGGGGAATTAACACACATGCAGGACAACAGCAGACTTTGTTACTTCCATCTAATGTATGACCACACTTTGTGCAGTTCTCTACTGAAAGCTGCACGTACATTATGTATTTAAAAAAATAAAAACAAAAAGGATAGTAAAACCTCCCCATATCCTGCCAAAACTGAACTGTTTCCTTCACTTCAAATGCACTTTGTGAGGGGTGTGGTGGTGATGGAAAAAGTGACAGGGAGAATGGATCTTGATGTGACAGATGTTAGTCATACTGCTTAATGTGCTCCTGGAAAGCACTCAGATCGTGCAGTGATAAAGGCTGGGTATGAAGCAAAGCAGAACATAATTCTTTCTTTTTCTGTCACGTTTTGGAGCTTACACCCTCTACTCTCTCCCTCTCTTGCACGGTGATCATCTTCCTCTCTCACTAGGTCCGAATGTAATTTAATAGATATTCACACTTATCAATTTCATTTGCTTGCTCAGCTGGGTGTGCAGGACTGGGGAAATGATCCTTGGTGGTCTAAATCATACATTTACACTTTAGTTTGCATATATGAAAACCCTAAAAAGCTCACAGCAACCAAACAATAATACAATCTCACCTGTTCTTTCCATTCTTTCTACTCTTCTTCATGTTTCAGATAGCTGTTATTAATTACTTTTTTATTTATTCAGCACAGTGAAGGCACTCAGCTTAACAAGACACAAATGTAATAACAATCCCTAATCCCTAAAAGAGTTTATGTTAGTAAAAACAAGGATTACATGTTACTCTAACTCTGCTGACTTACGACAGCTCTCTGTTCTTCTGTCTCTTGCTATGTTTTGAATAATTAGTGAAGGTGCTATTTGCAACATTAATTGTATCATTACATGGTTTAACAAAGACTTTTCAGCTACTGCTGTGCTTGGGCTGGCTATACTATCATTCTAAAAAAAAATAACACTCTCTATCAGAAAAAAAATCTTTCTTTATAGGGTTGAAATATCAACCAAGTGATTTAAATTTATTTCATTATCTTCCTGAAGGATTTGCTGTCAGGCAATCAATGGCAATATTTTTTGTTCTTCAAAATTTTAAATTCATATTCTCTGTTTCTATTCCTATTAATTTGTGATTTTCACCATCAGATCTTCAAGTACTTTACGCAAAAAAAAAAAAAGAGTTGTTAGCGATGGAAAAGCTGAAGCATAGGTTGTGGAACAATTAAAACATGGGGTCATTGCATTACATGTTTTTTGCTCAGGGACATGATCTAGCAGAGGGTTGTTAGAGTTACGGAAGTACTAGTATTAATATTGTGTAGAATAGTTAGGTTGTGGTTGGTCTTGATGGTCTTTAGGGTCTTTTCTAACTTGAACAATTCTGTGATTCTATGATTCTATACCAAAGGACCATCCTCAAGAAAAAGATACGTAATAACTGAAGTACAGTTTATCTGTTCCATAAACATTAATTTATGCCTTAAAACAACTCTGTGTATTCCAACCTTCTGTCTAAACTCTGAACCAGCTGAAAATTGAATGTACCCATGAACAAATGAAAGAAAGGCAGATTCAACAAGGACTGAACAAAAATGAGAGGTGCCAACTCTGTAAATTCAACATGACATTTAAAAACATCCCTCTTTCTGCTCACTTCTGTAGGAGTTCCCCTGGTCTCTTCTGCCTTTTATTTATTCAACCAGCAAAGATCTTCTTTCGGCTCAAGTGCTGCATTTTATTCTCATTGTCTAACAAAAGTGAGACCTAATTCTGGGCATTTTTTCTGGTATAAAGGCTGCGATCAACATTGTCAATATTAAGAAGCATTCACTTTCAGAGGGAAACTCTGACAGTCAGCAGAGCTGCTCCATTATCTGTACTTTTGATTAAACTGTCAGCAACTCTCCCTGCAGATGCATGTGTATGCGTTGTGGTACTTGAGAAACAACGTAGGAGGGAAATTTGGAGACCCAAGCAGTGGGACTGCATTTTTGGCGCAAAAGACAAATCCCTGACACCAATGCAATTCTCGAGTGTCTCCTGTTAGCCACCACAGACCAGCAGAAGACAAGCCAGCACCAGCCCCGGGATGCATCCATGCACACGCTGCTATCTCTCTGCTGCATCGCACTTGGTGTCTGCACAGCACAAATCTGCCAGTGTCACATAACCACATTGGATCGTCTATATCTGGCTTGGGGCTACATTAAGATACATCCTGCAGCCTTATCACCTAGCAGCTAAACTAAATGGACAGAGCCCAAGACAAAGAATAGAAAATAAGATGCCTCGGACTGCTCATCAGGAGAACATGCTCTGCAACATGCTCTGCTGAAAGCAAGAGCCATCACAGGTTAAACTGTATGAGGAAACAAAGACAGTAGACATTTGGGCTTGCTCCAGAAGTTCTGACTAAATCCTGCTCAGCATACAGCGACTGAAAGGAGAAAGCATGAGACAAATCAGTCTCCTGTCCTGGGTAAAAAAATAAATAAATAAAATTGTTGCAGGAGCAAAGGAGGAACAGTTTGATAATAACGAGAATAAACAGCAGGCAAAATAACTTAATGAATATCAAGGGTTAAAATAAATTCTTCTTTGCTTTAGTGGTTGAGTTTACAGGTTGAAGGGAGTTCCTAAGCCTTTGTTTTGTTGTTCTTTCTGTAGTGAAAAAAAAAGAAGAGAAAAAGTGAGAGAGACTTCTTGTTTGGGATTAATTATTGAGCGTTGTAAGGCTTTATAATATATTTATATACTCCCTAGAGCCTGGTGTGCTCTCTCTCCCCTCTTTCTGTTTTACTGCGTTGTATCTATCCCAGTACTTTTTGCTCAAATGCCTCATGAGACTACCTGGTATCAACAGAGATGCAAATGTTAGGAGAAATGCCGGCATGCCGTGCAGCTCCCACTAGCGATGCTCCAGCAAAGGGCTTCCTGAGCACCTCCTTCAAACCAGCAGTCCAGCACAGGGGATGTGGAGGCTTCTAATTACACTGAAATCTAATATTTAAACTTGTGTTTCATCTAGAAATACGTTTTACTCCTTTAATTATGATCTGCTGGAGAATTTGCTTCCTTAACAAACATTTTGTTTTTCCTTTTAATCTTTTCCCTCCCTCTGACTATACTATAAAAAGCAAAACCAGATGATGTATTTAAAGTGGCAGGAGGATTTTGATTAATACCTGCAACAGAAGAATTTTATTAGATGGACAGGCTGTGGTTGGTCAACTCAGATGACCCAAAAGATGGCACAGAGTTGAAGGACAAATACCGAGAGTGTAGAGTAGAGAAAGGAAACTCTGAGCTTCCCATGGCCAGGAGTAGGGACACAAACTCCTGTGTTTGCCACTGTTAATGAGTGCTTTGGTAGTACACTGCCTTGCCAAAGCCCTAGGCAAACATTAATTAACGCATTCATTAACAACCCGCCACTTGGAGAGATGTGGAAAGAGGTGAAGAAGGTGAAGCCTTGGCCTCGTTGACCTCAATAATAGTTAGGGCAAGCTAGCCAGAGCCTCACCCCCAACTGGTTTTCTGTAGACTGTGCAGAAAACACAGCTCATCCCAGAAGCATTCCTGTGCTTTCCCACCGTTGTTATGCTGGTGATAGTGAATGCCCTGGTTTAAGTGGCTGCCTTGTCAAGTAGAACACTAGAGCTGTTTCTATATAAATCTTCTACATTTTTGGTTTAGCTCTGGAACCTGAGAACAGTAAGATTTTGTTTTGTTTTGTTTTGTTTTGTTTTGTTTAATGGAAAGGAAACCAACTTTGTTTCCTCATTCTGTATTTAATAACTCCTACAACAGATACTGCATGTGGACTTTTTCACCATTAATAGCATGAAAACAGTAAATAAATATCTGAGACATTGTGTACAGGCAATAACTAGGAATATTTCTCAATGGTAAAAATATCCTAAACATTTTATAAAATTGAGATTGTAGAATTCACAACTCTTGTATGTTAAATCAGAAGTGAATTGATATCTTGACTACTGTGTACCTATATATAGTATGGATGATATAGACGCAGGTTGTAGCAAGCTCTAGGAGGATATTTTACAATCTATTGAATAAATTGCATGAATTTAAGTATTACATGATTTAGCACTTGTACGAAGGACAGAAGACTTATTGACCTACCAAACAAGCACAGTTCACAAGTTATTTAACTTCTACATGTGAATCTATTGCAGTCTTAAGAACATAGATCTGGTAATGAAGAAGGAATGTTTGCTCAAATGCAAACTTCTATGATGTTCAGATGACCTAATCTGAGCTAGCCAGTCTGGGGTTCTTTTGTATTTGCTTAGGCTTCACAGGGAGGAAATATGCCTTCTGAAGGAGAATCACTTCGTCTTAAAACAAACCTTTGAAATAACTTAGATGTATCTTATCTCATTTTTCTTTACGCATTCTGGAGGAAATCCAGTCAACCAGCTTACATATAGTCACCAAAACAGTAGATATCTAAAGTTAGGGGAAACAAATCTTATCCCTGGTAACTTCTAATACTTCCCCAGCAGCATCTCAAAGCAACCATCCCCATTTTTTTTTTTTTTAAATACTTATCATTGAAATAATCTAATTCAAACTGGCCAATGTAGAGAGATAACTACTTGCAGACAGCTACTCAGACCACCTGAGATACCATCCTGTGGAGTTATTTCTTTCTCTATCTCCTCTGACAGATAAGATACTTAAATTTCATATGGCTACAAGCAGGGAAAAAAATTCCCTGAGGCTGAATGTCTTCCTATGGTTCAGTGAACCAGTGGCTGATTTCAGCTTAATTACATCCTGCAATGTTTTGAGGAGCATGGAATGGTTTGCACTACCTTTCTTAAAAAGAATGCATCACAACAAATGATAAAATCTTGATAACCTGATCTTTAAAAGTATTACTTAAGGTTACATTTTCTAGACACCAATGAACTTGTATGGATCAATTTCAGGAGTCAGACTCGGAACCAGAGCTATTTTCAGAACTCCTCTGTGGTCCTGATAAAACACAGTGGTACTTGTAAAGCATTTTTGTCTTAATGCTCAGAATAATTAATAGTTTTAAAAATGTAGTTCCTAGTACCAATTACTGTCTATAGATAACTGGAATAACTCCAGGCAAACATATTAACATTTTGGTTATATTTGTCACGTGTCATTATTTTAAAATCATTTATTTCACAGACGGCTGTATCCTGACTTAATTAAGATGTGATTCTTTCTAAATAGCTGAAAAAAAATACTCTCAAAACAAGCAGGAGGAGGAAAGATTTCCATTTACAATAAAATCAGCATAAAAAGTTTGATATCACACATGGGACCAAACCCATGTGAATGAGTGAGGGCAAATAGGTAAAGTAGGGCCATATACTAAAAACACTCCTGAGAAGACATAACTTGCTATAATAAGCAACACTAATCTTCAAATTAATTTTGCAGACACTGCCTCAGAAGATCTCATGCTACCCTTACTCTTCCATCTCAATTGGCTTTCACCTTCTGCCAGCTGGATCTTCATGTAAGAAAGAATTTAGCCCTCTGGTTTCTTAATTTTACCAACCTCAGATACATCTCTTCTGCTGTCTACATAAATCCACTGCAAATCAAATAGAGTCAGCTTCCCTTGCTTTGCTATAGGTAAGAAAATAAAGGTGTTGTTTTTGTTGTTTTTTTTTCTTCAGTTAATCAACAGAGATCCCTATTCAAATTTTAATGTTAACTGGTTAATAAATTCACTGGTTAATAAACCAGTTGATATCAAATTCAGATTCTACAGGATCATGCAATGGAGTGATCAGTGAATATCCATAACTCAGCTGTTTTAACACAGAAGATTAATGCTGTACATTCCAATCAGAAAGAAGCTTCCAGATCAAAATAAATCTTTGCCATGTGTGACTTTATATGCAGTATCATGAAGACTTTTTACTAATTCAAGTAATAAAAAGTCTGTTGTCTTTTCAGTGTAACTTCCATGAGCTTGCGCGTTTATGTTAGAGGACAAGACTATATTCAGTTATAGGTCACAATGGTAATCTCTTCTAATACGTTCAATAAATGAGAAGCACATTTCCTATCTCCCTTTCTGATCCAACTTTCAAGATCAATGTAATGTCAGTATTTCATTCCTGGTAATCGTTTTCTTAACCACTGGATTTTTCTAAGACGACCTCCTGGGTAGCTACTTTGTTTTTGTGTTTGCTCAGTCTCTATACAACACATAACTGTATTTAGTCAGGCACTTCTCTAGCTCCATTGTCAGTAGGCTTAATGGAAATGACCCATTCTCCTTCCAGTAGTAATTCTGGAGTGTATCCAAGGCATGGAAGTATCAGCTCCTGACTCCACTTTTTTCTTTCCTTTCAAATGTACTCTCTTTTTCCATCAAGACTCTTCTGGTTTTGTGTTTCATTCGGTGCACATTGACTGCTGGGACTGAAGTGAAAAAGTAATCAGTGTGAGAAGAAGCATTAAAATCCAAGTACCACTAATAATGTATTTTCCCAGGAAGAATTAACAAATAACTGTGCCGTTTGTGTCAAACTGTGTCTGTTTGCTTCTAGTGGAATTTTCTGAACTTCTATCTTGAAAGTCTTACAACAAATAAATCTCATACAATGCCAGGCAAAGTTCAGCCTGTAATAACACAATGCATAACTTTGAGCCAAAGGAGGCTTGCATGAGCCAAAATGAAAGCCTGATGGAAGATCTCAAATCCTGCTTCCTTTAGGCATGTCACTGCTGGCTTAAGCCAGCATGAGACAGAGTTGATGCCAAAACTGCCTGCAGCACTTTAACATGGAATCACAGAATCACAGAATCATAGAATCATAGGATGGTTTGTGTTGGAAGGGACCTTGAAGATCATCTAGTTCCAACCCCTGCTATAGGCAGGGACCTCCCTCTAGACCAGGTTCTTCACTGCCCCACTCAGCCTGCCCTAGAATGCTTCCAGGGAGAGGCATCCCAGTTATTTCTTTGACTGTGTATGACTGGGTGAATAAAGGTGATTTGCATCTTCAGCCTGGTTCAGCATGTGGGAAACTTCGATCAAATGGCCCTCACAGCTTGTGGAAAGTTCCATTCATAGATCTTAGTCTATGTCAGAGTGCCCAGAGTATGTATAAAGCTGCTGAATGTGTACTATATGGGCCTGCATAAGGAAGGACAGCAGGTAGGAACACGGCAAGATTTGCATGGCCAGAGGTTGAGCAAGAAGGGTCTCATTGTCATTCAGTGCCGAGAACACTAGGAGAAAGAAGCCCTTACCTCCTGCTCCTTTTCTGTTTTTATGAGCCACGTCTATGTATTTCTGGCAGTAAACTATATGTTAAATGATCTTATTACTGCAGGAGTCCCGCAGTGCTGATATAGCTAGAGAAATCTCAGATTTAGTGCAGTTTCCTACATCAAGTTTCCCTGTGCCACTCTCCTTTGTGCAACATAGGCAGCTTGACATTTGATTTGATTCCTGGATTGTTCACAGGGATGTCAGCACTAAAATCCAATGTAAGATAGGTATTAGGTGCCTGAATTCTTGCTGGGTGTAATCCTCTAGGCTTCACCTCTGATTATCTAACATACTACAACATAGTGAAAAAGAGGTTGAGTGAATTGCCCAGTGTTTAACAAGGAGTCTGCTGGAGAAAGAGCACTGGATTTAGTGCTTGCTGTCATTTCCATGAGCAGACTACTGAGCTCTACTGCTTCATGAAGCTGAAAGTGACACGACAGTAAACTAGGTGGGAGGCAAAAAGGGCAAGATGGGAAAACTCGGGCAGAATAAAAACTAGGGTTTTTTGTTCGTTTTTGTTTTTTTCTCCAGAATGAAAATTGTTGTAAAAACACTCATAGTCTGTTATAAAATATGAATGATTTGATTTGGTTTTCTTGGATATGTAAAAATGGAGAAAAGATTAGTGAGATGTTGTAAATATAAGGGTTAAATTAATATATTCAGATGCATTTCAACTGTTTGTGGGTACTTCTGAGCTAAATCTGGACTGGTGGCTTTGTCATCATTCCAAAATGTACACAGTGGAAGTTATTTTTCAATCATACTATTCAAAATATTGTTTTAATCAGGAACAGTTTACTCCATCAAAAAGTAGAAACAGGTGTGGCATTCAGTACATTTCATTGAGTCTTGGAACTTATTATCCTTTGTCAACACTTTAAACTGATAAAGAATGCTGAATATATTACTACACTGAAGTCCTGTGAACAATAATGACACAGCATTAAGGCTAACCATGCATGTGCAGAGGGTCGGTCATTCCCTGTTGCCAATGAAAAGCTTGCACAAGGATCAAGAATAAAACATGAACCAAATAAATAGCAAACGTTCTTACCAGTTACTCCAGTTTTTGAAAATATTTTCACCTTCACAAATAACAGGCTTTTTATTCTCTCTTTTTTTATTTTATTTTATTTTTTTTTTATTTACTGTATTTCTCCTTCCCTTTATTCATTGCTTTCCATTTTTTTTTTAATCCTTTAATTTTTTTTCATTGTACTATTTCCTGTTTTTTCATCTTGGCCTTTACCTTCATCTCATAATGTGATCAGTAATTTTGTAGGAAATTATTACATGAGAAAGTCTTAAACTCAAATGCAGCATCCCAAAAACAGAGGTTTTCCCAAAGAAACCAAGGACATAGTTTTAGACTGTTTAGACTCAAGAAAATGAACACTGAATCAGTGGCTCTTTACATTTGGGAAACTGTTCTTCCAAACTAAGGAACATACTTCAGGTAGAGATGTGAAAAAAAAAAAAAAGCAAAAAAACCCAAACACCCAACAAATAACCTTCCAAATCTGAATGTGCCATAAACATATGAAGCAGAATGGAATCAGCCTTCAGGAAGGATGTTTAACACCTCTGCTCTTCATATAATCTTGTCTCTCCTCAATTCAGGAAAACTGCAAAAAGCTCACTGCCAATCTCATAGGACTCTGATACAATTGCATTCAACCAATCATTTTGCAGAAGTGGTCTTCACAACAGCTGGGTGCTGTAGACACACAACTATTCCTTGTTTTACAACTGGGAAATTAAGTCATGGTGAAACTAAATGGCTTGGCCAGAAGTCATTCAGTGAAAACAGTGGCAGAGGCAAGTGGTCTCAACTCTGTCTCTATCATGGATCAATAGATTGTATTTTCCTTCCCTCTGTCATTCTTCAAGGGCATTCTAAATATGTTGAATTTTGTTTTGGCACTTTTGCAATATGACTTTTTTTTTTTAAACTGAGTTCTTATATATTCCATTTGTACCATCTGCAGAAATTCTCAGAGCTGCAGTTTAACTTGGCTTTTGTTGTATTGCACTAAAATAGAGAAGATTTAATGAAACTCATATTCCATCCCATTCATACTGAAGAATGAATCTTACTTTACAGTGCAACAATTAATATCGATTGTATTACTTGAAAATGTAAGAGACTGCACGTATATATTTTCTGTGAATTGGTGTTCTAGCAAGAGCCTCTATTTATTAAAGCTATTGAATATGATCAAAGAAGTGAATCTTTAAAGTAAATAGTTCAATGTATAAAATTAAATATCAAGATTCATTCTTTTTAGAGGAGTGGTACATCTATCTATAAGGCAGAAAGTGGAGAGAAATCTGCATTAAGAATTGCTCACAGTTAAATGGACACTTCGGAATACAGCAGAGAGGATTTAATTCTCTGCTAATTACATGTGTATGGGCAAATTATAGTCACTCTGCTTCTCGGTTAGCCATATTCAAGTAATGTTTCATGGAACATCTCTAACCCATAGGGGACAGTGTCAATTTACTCAAAACAATTGTGCTAAAGTTATAGATGCTTCCATTCTCAAACAGGGGAGGTTGCTTCTGTTTCCTGGAATATGGTTGGAAAAAGAAGGAAAGACTTACTGTGAGGGATGCACTGGATCAGGTCTGAGGAGGTAGTTCCAGGAAGATGGTAGACAGTGCACAAGCATGTGTGGAGGGACCTACATGTGTGACAATCTACAGTTGGCTGAATATGAGCCAGCAGTGTGCCCAGGTGACCAAGAAGGCCAATGGCATTCTGGCTTGTATCAGGAATGCTATGGTGAGCAGGACTAGAGAAGTCATCCTGCCCCTGTACTCGGCTCTGGTGAGGCCTCACCTTGGGTACTGTGTTCAGCTTTGGGCACCTCAGTACAGAAGGGACATGGAGGTGCTGGAACAGGTGCAAAGAAGGGTAGCAAGGCTTGTGAAGGGCTTGGAGAATATGCCCTAAAAGGAGAGACTGAAGGAGCTGGTGCTGCTTAGTCTGGGGAAGAGGAGGCTGAGGGGAGACTTTATTGCTGTGTTCAAATACCTGACAGGTGACTGCAGCGAGAGGGGGGTTGGTCTCTTCTCACTGGTGACAGGTGACAGGATGAGGGGAAATGGCCTCAAATTGTACCAGGGTAAGTTTAGGTTGGATGTTAGGAAACACTTCTTTACAGAAAGGGTTGTGAAGCACTAGAACAGGCTCCCCACACAAAGGTGGTTGAGTCACTATCCTGGGATGCATTTAAAAACCGTTTGGATGTGGTGCTCAGAGACATGATTTAGTGGGAGGTTGTTAGAATAGTATGGTTAGGTCATGGTTAGACTCGATCTTTAAAGTCTTTCAACCTGAGTGATTCTATGATTCTATGTTTAAGCCTGTCACTATCACTCCTTCCTTTTGACACCATCCTCCTTCTATCTACATTGTGAACTGCACTTTCAAGAAAGAAGAATCGACTTTGGGCCTGGAATCTGGTGCGCAATCCCTGAAATGAAGTGTACTTCAGGGATCTTTATAGGGTCCCCCAGAAATAGATGGAGTCCTACAGAAATGCTAACTGCCAGGATTCTGTGACATAGGTGTACATATGATTAAGTTATTTTTCCCTTTCCCTTTCCCTTTTGCTTTATTCACTAACTACCCAGAGGTAGTTCAGGATCAGAGGTGTTCAAGATCCTGTGATTTAATACCAACATGTTTTCATATAATACATTTACAAAATAAAGACAAGCAAAACATTTGAATTGTGCTTAAGGGAAGCCAGGCTAAATGTTCTACGAATCTACACAAGATTGATCAATACGACCTCATAGCCAATCCCCGCATTTTTTTTTCTCTCATTAGAAAAAGAGCCAGCTTGATATGAATAATATAGTCCTACAGTGTGGTTATTCTAAATGTCTTAGCACCCTTTAACACTAATGAAGTTAGTCACTGCCTACTTCAAAGCATATTGGGACAAGACTTTTATACTCTTTTAGAAAATATCTTTGGGCAGAGCTGAGCTGATGGAGGTGTCCAAACATAGAATTACAGAATCACAGAATCATAGAATCATCAATCATAGAGCCCTTAGAGTTGGAAAAAACCTTTTAAGGTCATCTGGTTCAACTCCCCCTGCAATGAACAGGGACATCCACAGCTAGATCAGGTTGCCCAGAGCCTGATCCGGTCTGGCCTTGAAAGCATTTGGGGGCGAGGCATCCACCACATCTCTGGGTGAAACATCTCAGAGGACATTCAGCAAAGATCAGTAGAAAACAGACACCAATTAATCAACAGCTTCAACAGAATCATAGAATCATAGAATGATAGAATCACAGAATCATAGAATGATAGAATCATAGAATGAATTGGGTTGAAAAGGGCCATAATGATCATCTAGTTTCTATGCCCTTGCTGTGTGCATGGTCGCTGAATACTAGACCAGGCTGCCCAGAGCCACATCCAGCCTGACCTTGAATGCATCCAGGGATGGGACATCCACAACCTCCTTGGGCAACCTGTTCCAATGAATGGCTTATAAAAAAGATGGAAACCAAATTTTTCCACAATATGACTGTGATAGGGCCAGGGGAAATGTTTTTCGATGAGAAAACAGGAGATTTAGTTTAGATTTTAATAGGAAATTCTTTACGCAGAGGATGGTGAAGCACTGGCACTGTCTTCCCAGAGTAGGTGTGGATGCCCCATCCCTGAAGGTGCTCAAGGCCAGGTTGGATGGAGCCTCAAAAAGACTGAGCTGGTGGTTGGCAATCAGCCCATGGCAGGAGGTTAGAAGTGGATGGGTTGGCTTAAAGGTTTCTTCCAGTCCAAGTCATTCTACGGTTCTATGATTCTACGATTACCTTTCTGCTGACAATGTTATAGAGTGTTGGCCAAGGGTCACGCGCTAAACCTGGAATGCTGAAGTTTCAGAGCAATGACAGGCACAAAAACAACCCATTTCTCTGTAAATTGAGTAATAAAGGGTTAGGAGACAGGTTTAAAAGAAGATGGGGTGGGAGTGGCATTCCTCCCAACAACTCAGATTTCATAGGTCAGAGCCAAGAGAAGCAAGAGGTTTCTGGCCATGCTGCATTTAGATCAAAGACTCCGTTATAGCTTATATATGATTAATGAAAGATGAACAGCATTCCACAGATTAACAAATTTAATTCCTGAGAGTGGAACAGCTATCTCTGTGGGCAGACTGACCCTTAATCTCTAACTTGGTTCTTGACCGTGCCACTCTCATGTTTCCTCTCTCTGCCTCTACTGCCATCTTCATGCCAGCACCTGAAAAGATGACATTGAGTAGATAGGTTCAGTACAGGATGATAAAAACAATGTGAAAGGATGGAGACTGGGAGCTTATCAGCCAAACAGGACACAGGATATAAAATGTAATCAAGTTAAGGCTCTTATCAAAATGTCTCCTGGGAGTATTTTTTTCCTCTTAAAAAAAATAAATAAAATTATCTGTCATTGCTCAGGAAAAATTATAGGATTCTTTTAAAGCAATTTTATCTGATATACTCTGAATGTGGAGGTGTATGTTTCCTGAAGAATACACATACTTTGTAATTTGAGGTGTTTTAAGCTAAGGGAGTCAAGTTATCACGTACAAAAGAGTGTATTTAAAAGAAGAACACAGCCATGACATTTTCTGTCTTATTTTAAAAGTGTATGGAAATGTATTGAGAAAAAACCCCACACACTGCAATATGTTAAGATCTTAAATAATTAACAAAATATTTAGACAAATTGCATATAATTATATGCTAAAACAAAATAGCTGCCTGTAAGTTCCTCCCTACGAGGATTCTGTAGAGCTTTGTTTGCAAAAGTGCTTCTCTGAAAAGGTTTTAAAATCTTTCAGAGAATCCTGTAATCTGATTATAGCAACCAACTCTTCAAGTGGGATATTTTTGGATTTCTGTTGCTGCTGCATTCAGTTTTCAGGAATAATCATTTTCAGTTTACAAGTCCATTCTTGTATGGATCTAATCTCTTCCCTATTGCTAAGAATCTGCATTTCCTCCTCTACAGAACATCACTTCTCTCATTTAAACAGTCTCTGATTCATCTTATTATTATTATTTTTTAATCCAGTGGAAATGTGGCTTTTTTGCATTAGTTACCTATTATTGTTGTTTATTTGATGAAAAAGGTATTGGGCACATGAGTGACTTTATGACAAAAAGAAATAACCTCTTAAGTGGAGAAATAATGTAAGAGTACTAAAAGAGTGAAAATACAGTAATGAATTACTAGTAAAGGGAAAATATTACAATAAGGCCAAAGAGATATTTCCAACAGTAAGACCTTGATTCTGCCCTGATTTCTTCATGGCATTTAGCATATCTTGCTTGAGGGAGTGTTGAAGGCAAAGTAGGCTTTATGCCACATTTCTACTCCAGCAATGAGTTTGGTTGCCAGCATAAACCAGAGCAGCCCT
This sequence comes from Lagopus leucura, assembly GCF_019238085.1. Lineage (NCBI taxonomy): Eukaryota > Metazoa > Chordata > Aves > Galliformes > Phasianidae > Lagopus > Lagopus leucura. Next base: position 2,243,014 of record NW_024962254.1, read on the forward strand.
AAAGCTGCTCCTGTTTACATGTAGCTTTCTATGCCTAGATTGCAGGCTCTTTTGTGTTTTAACTTCTGTGCTAGCCAAGAGGCCACTCTGTGTTGGAAATCCATCAATGTAACAAATTAAGTCATGCTTTTGGTATCTTTAGATGAATATTTTGGTCAGAGACATCTCTTCTAGATACCAGAAGACCATCTTGTTAGGAAAGGACGGAACTCCAGCTCTTCCAGAAGAGAAGTTCACAAAAGGACTTCACACAACAGATACCACAACTCTTCTGGTGTTCATACCTCAGTTTCCATGCACACACAATGAGAGTTTCGGTCAGGTTTGAATTCTGTAATAGGTGTTTCCTTAATATTCAGTCCCTTATGAATATTTAAAGGTAATAAATGTCAGATTAAATGTTTAACGATCCTGTTTACACTTAAAAGACCTTGAGAAGGATCAGGAAGAAACCAAGCTGTCTAAATTGGCCAGTCACTGTGCTCAGAGAAACATTGCTCTCTACAACTCCCTGAATGGAATTTGTACAAGGTGGGGGTTGGCTGCTTCTCTCAGGTAACATCAACAGGATGAGAGGTGATGGGCCTCAGGGGAGGTTCAGATTGGGTATTAAGAAAAAGTTCTTCTTTGAAAGAGTGATAATTCATTGGCATAGGCTTCCCAGGGAGGTGGTGGAGTCACTGTCCCTGGAGGTGTTCAAGAACCATGGAGATGAAGCACCGAGATACATGGTTAGTGGGCATGGTGGGGATGTGTTGATGGCTGGATTTAGTGACCTTGGTGGTCTTTTCCAACCTTAATGATTCTATAATTCTATGATTCTATCCCCCACAACTTCTATTTCTCTGAAACAGGTACCCTGTGATAACAGTACTGGATGAGTTAAAAGACGCAGGGCACTAATGCTTGCACTGGGTGTAAGCATGCTCAGGTGCTTGCACTTGCAGCTAATTAAGATGTGGTGTACATGTGCTATGTACAAACTCACTATGGCTGGTTTATATGGACCCTGAAATAACACAGCAATGCTGTCACCCTTCACAATTCTTTTTTCTTATTTATTCTTTCTGTTGCACAAACCCAATGTGTTGGGTTTTTTTGTTTGTTTGTTTTGTTTGTTTTTTGTGTTTTTTTTTTGTGTTTGTTTTTTTTTTTTTTTCTTAAATACAGCAAGGCTTATGCAGTGGATTTTAAATGACCTCAAAATGGTTAATAAGAGGAAAAATCATGCACTTAATCTACCCATTTTTATGATGCGTCATCAGGATCGACTTGGGTCCAGTTTGCAAAGAAGAAATCCTCCAATCTCCACTGGAAAGTGGAATGGTTTACATGCACACAGACTCCAAGAAAAGGTATTGGTTTGAACAGCTGTCTAGCAGCTGCGTTATTATACCCTCCCCTTTATATATATATATATATATATATATATATATATATTTAAAGAAAGTGAGAGTTCAGGCCTCATTACTGCAGACTGTGGAAACAATATCCATAATATCAACTATTAAGGAACAGAGAAACAAAAAGTAAATTATGTACAATTGCAGCTACCTTCACCTTGGTGTGCTTTGATGAACTAGGGGAGTTTAATTCTGTACACATGAGTTTTACAGAGGTGAATAGGCTGGAGACAAACTTCAGAGCGACCTATAAGTCTCTACAACACGAGGGGCTGCAGAAGAGAGCAAAGGTAGAGGCTAAAATCATGGTAAGAGAGTGCAGTGTTCCTCAACCTCTTCACATTTTGTCCTTCCTCTACTCAGCTGTGCATTGGTTTCAGTTTTTGTCTTGCATTCACTCAAAAGCAGGCGAAGCTTTTAACATTTAAAAATGCTGTAGAAGCATTCTTTTGATTTTTTTTTTTTTTGTGTGCCTTTTTTGATGGTTTGAACAAAGACAAGAAAATATGAACAAGCTTTCAACTCAAACCCTATTCACACACCCCAGTGTGGCATTTGCCTCTGGACTAATTGAGTTAGTCCTGCTTCATTAATTGAAGCTGAAGGCAAACAGAAGTCTCACATCACTGACCTGAACCTCACTTATGCTGTCTGACAAGAATGCAGATATTTGTTTTATTATTATATTTTTCCTGTATTGCAACTTCATGTAGATGTGTTGAGGATTGAGAATGCTTGGAATTTGTCACACACACATTAAGGGTGTAGTTTCAAATTTTTCAAGCTCATTATACAAGTGAGATGTCTGGAGGACAGCAATGCCATTCTCTCTGAGCTCTCTGGTGAGACTTTACTGGCAAAACAGCCTATTGCTGGTTTTTTTTTTCCTATTTTTCTATATCTGAAGTAAGTGCAAACTTTTTCTTTGTGCCTGCAGGAAACCTTTCATTGCCCTGTTTCCCAAACCAGGCAAATAGTCATCAGCTTATAATCGGGTGAATTAGTCACAGGAGAGAAAGCAAACTTTAAAATAATTGCTCTTTTTTCCTCCTGTATATCATCATCTTTTCTACAGCAAACAACCTGGCTCCAAATATTTCTTTTCAAATCACACAAATACGAAACTCACCACACAGCAGATCCTGTAAGATCCTGCTGAAAAATCTGCTAAAATCACATTAGTTTCCAAGAACCATTCAAAAGGAAAAGATTGGCAAGGCATACTCTCATACCGTGCATCTTTTGGCTGGGAAGTGAGCCCCCCTGCAGCTCAGAGCTAAGGAAGCAGGAAATTTCACTCTTTAAATCACATGAAGTATACAGAAAGAGAGAGTGAGGCAGCACAGGGAAACTAGCGCTGATCAGAGGAACTACTAATGGAACAGAAGAGTTTGAAGATGTGTGATCTCTTCTCTGCCTTGACTGCAGACAAACTCTTAGATGAATTATGAAACACACGACTCTACCATGCCCCCCTGAAAGTTCAAGGAATCACACAGTTATGTACTCTTCCCTGGGTACTCTGTCAATCTGCTACTTTTTCTCCACCTACTTTACAGAAAGATATCTGATGTATATTTCTTAGATAATTTGCACCTATTTTTATCAGTATTCCTACAACGTGCTCTGGCCAATGATGTCTTTAAAATACTCCTTGAGTCGGCACATGTGTAGGGAGACCACTGGCTATTACTGTACTATAAATTCTACTTTGATATAAGCATCACAGGTCTCAAGAGTCACAGAATCATAGCATCACAGCTCTGCCCTACTGACCACCTGCATGCGTAGGACTCATAGAATCACAGAATCATAGAATGGTGTGGATTGGAAGGGATCCTAAGGATCATTAAGTTCCAACCTCCCTGCCACAGATAGGGTCACCCACCAGCCTCCGGATCTGGTACTAGACTCCTCTTCTTGTGGAGCCAAGAATACCATTGGCCTTTCAAGCAGCAAGAGCACAGTGCTGGCTCAAGTTCAGTTTTTCACAGACAAGGACCCCCAGGTCCTTCTCCGCAGGGCTACTCTGAAGGAATTCTTCTCCCAGTTTGCATATGTATCTGGGATTACTCCGACCCAAGTGCAAAACCTCTCACTGTGCTATGTTTAACCTCATTAGGTTCACAAGAGCCCACCTTTCGAGTTTGTTGAGATCTCTCTGGATTGGATCCCTGCCTTCTAATGCGTCAGCAGCACCACTCAGCTTGGTGTCATTGGCAAACTTGCAGAGGGTGCACTCAAGCCCACTCATCTTACTCTTCACCTTTGCAAGTTGCTTGCATGTGAGCTAGTTTTCATCCTCTGCTTCCTACAGTCACAAGAAAGAAAGTCCTTCTAAGAAATGATTCATGTGGCTGGTTTCAAATACCTACTTTATGGTGAGATAATTAGACCTTAGAAAAGCCTCATTATTTCCACTGAGGGGAAAGGGAATCTTGAGCACTACTAAAGTTACAGAAATAGCTTCTGGCTCAGGTATTTCCTATAGATTACTGGTGGATGGAAGAACAGCTAAGTCCTCACCTTGCTTGTTTGTTATTGCCTCACCATCTCTCATCTATCTCTGTTAATAGGCCAAATGGTGTTTTGGTAAAAGTCAAGTGAATTTTGCAAAATAGTGCATCCTTTCTCATGTACTCTCAGCCTTACTTCTATTCATGACAACTGCAACAAGACAGGAACTGCATGAAGATCTTCAAAAACACTCAAATTTTTGTGCTTCTGCAGTTCCAGAAGATCTTGTAAGGCAGGCAAGAACAACTCATAGAGACGTAGACATGTCGGAGTACATCCAGAGGACCACAAAAATGAATCAAGGGATGGAACACTTGAACCTGTGTGTACAGGCTGAGAGAGCTGGGGCTGTTTAGCCTGGAGAAGAAAAGGCTCCAGGGAGTCCTGATAGCAGCCTTGCAGTATCTAATGGGGGTTGTATGGAAGAGGACAGACTGTTATTACTGTCTGTTGTGATAAGACAAGGGTAAATGGTTTCCAATGAAAAGAAAGGAGTTTTAGACTGGGTCAAGTCAAAAGTTTTTTACAGTAAAGATGGTGAAGCACTGGCAGAGGCTGCTCAGAGAGATGCAGGGTGCCCCATCCCTGGAGACACTCAAGTCTGAATGGATGGGGCTCTGAGCACTTGATAGAGCTGTAGGTGTCCCTGTTCATTGTGGAGGAGTTGGACTATATGACTTTTAATGGTCTATTCCAACAAACTATGATTCTACAAAATTTTCCAGTTCAGGGAATTTGTGCACGCTCTTAGGATGTGGCCTTGATATGTACTAGCGTGGACCATCCAGTGTGATTCTTTTGTGTAGTTGGGGAACAAGGGCTGAGGGATGGTTCGAACTTGTCTTCAGAAATGCTCTGTTTCAGACGTGTAGGTATCTTAGGACTTCCTATCTTGTATTTTCCTATGGGCTAGCTCACAAATAGACAATCTGTTCCTCAGATAACTTCTGAAGGGATAGATGGTATGGCTATCCATCTATCTGTCTGGCTCTTTGTCTGTCTATCCATACCTCTTTTCTTCAGTCCAGGCTCTCCTCTTGGGCACATTTTTCACTATTCGTCATAACCTCAATTAAGGCCTACAGTAATTAGCCACAAGTGCAAAGAGAGCAGCAGCTTCACACTTCCTACTGCAAAGATGAAAGTGATAAATTCGGTTTCCAGGTCTCTGCATCATGCTTTTTAAGCTCTTTATCAGAGCAGTACTTCATCAATGCTGGTCCCTTTGCTACTGTCAGTTATTTCAAGAAGGCTATGAAATTAATGAGGCTAATTTTTTTTTATATTTCTTTGGTTTTCTTTTGGTTTGTTTGATTTTTAAAAAGGTCTAATTTGTTTAGAGGTTCTTTACAGCCCACAAAGCTCCCATTACACAATTCCCATTATATACTCAGAAAGTCCATGGCCTTCTTATGAAAAAGAATAATTTGGGAAGCAGATATATGCCATCAACCTCCCCTCTGAGGAAACTAAATGGAAAATCTAAATGATGTTGTTTCAGGAAGCACTTCTATGTAGAAATCTTAAAATATGAATTAACTGGCTAGGTTCACATAAGTTTTAGAGTGGCTAAAAATATTCAAAGATGTGACTTTTTGTCTTTATTCCTGCCATTATTGATGGATCATGATATAACTTTGAATCTTTAATTATTCTATGGAATTAGACATTCTCGCCTCCATCTTATGTACATACATCAGATTTCTTTGCAGATACATATAATTTCATCTTTTTATGCATATGAAGTAATAGAACCTGAGGATATGAGTGTCACTAACATACACATTCCCAAGACAATACACACAGTGTTATTGCTGAATACTTCCCATTTATTTTTCTAAAACTCCTTTGCTTTTAGGTTTTTTATTCATACTGTAACTTAAGCATAAGGAGAATTTTCAGCAGATAGGCCTGCATGGGTTACAGAGAGCTTGGGTTGCCTGTTCTATTGTAGATTATTGATGCAAAGAGAATAGTGTGAAGTAGAAAGGATTTTCCTTACCTGTTTACCTATCTGTAGGATTTGTGACCGGTTTTATTTTGAAAGACTGTTATCTTGACGTCTCTTTATAGTATTGCAGTTGTCCTCTGTGTCATAGAATCCCCGAGAAAAACTTGTCTCAAAATCACTAAACTTAATTTTTCATCAGAAAGAAGGAAGACATTTTCAGAAGAAGAAAGTTTTCATTTGTGCATTCACTGGATGCAATAAAGTCCCTACTGTCCACCCAGGGGAGCTTATATAGGATGATCTCAATTCTGTGCAAGGTATAAACTGCGCAGCAAATTTACTGACATGAACACAGAACGATGTGGTCATGAAATTTTCCCAGTGGTAGGAAGACTCTTGTGAAAGCTGCCTTCTTTTTCTCAGGCCAAAAGTAAGGAAACCACATCACCACAAACTCAGCTAATGCTACAGTCCATCCCAGGACATCATGAAAGAGAAACTTGCTGGAAAGCTGACAGGATTCCAGACTCACCAAAGAAACCAGGAATGAGTTATTATAAGACAGCACATCTCCTGCTTGTCATTCAGGCAGCCTGCCAATGCAGCCAAGTTCCTGGATACAATGAAGGCTTTTAATTTTTCCTTTTTCCTAAGCACAAAAGCAGATTATATATTCTAGGAGACTTACGCTAAACAAGCCACCACTACTCCTGCTTACAATTATCACACAATTGCATATACACAGAAACCTGCTAATTTTCCAGAAATGAGAATTTTTCCACGTATCAGACATCCTGTCGCACTCACCTTGTATTTTCTTTTTCTTTGTGTAGAAAAGTGTCTATGATTCTTGAAAAATATAGCACATTACTATGGAGAATCACTACATGATTAAAGTCACAAAAATACAAAGCAAACAACTGTTCCTTTCACTTCAGTGCACAATTAAGAATATCCTAGTACACAAAACACAATGAGCTTGTAGTAGTTCATCAAATTCAACGTAGGAACCCAACAGGAATCAATTAAGAAGTAAAGGAACATCTCCACTAACTATGGACATCACAACGGGGTCCTGTTTCATCAGGTTTTGTTATCTTGTTTAGCTTGAGCAGTATATCCTGCTTGAGACAAAGAACATATTGCTACCTGAAGTCATAGAATCATAGATCCTGAGTTAGAAGGGATCCATAAGGATCATTAAGTCCAGCTCCTGACTACGTACAAGACCACCTAAAAATCAGACCCTATTTCAAAGAGCACTGTCCAGACGCTGTTCTTGTCAGAACAAGCTCAGTGCCATGACCAGTTCCCTGGGGAGGCTGTTGAAGTGCCCAGCTCCCCTTTCAGTGCAGAACTGTTTGCTGATGTTCAACCTATACCTCCCCTGAGCCTGCTCCTCCAGCAAGAAGAATTCCTTGTACATAGTGGACCCTCCAGGATATGTTCTTTGACTGATGTGCCAGTAAAGCATGCAGTAAACTTTCATCTGCCCCAGCGCTTAGACTCCACTGACCTCAGCTGATATTTTCCAAACTATCATTTTGTTCAAGTTTCACATTTTAACATTCTTAAGTGCAAGATGCAAGTACAGTTCTAAGAGTAGGATTATCGTGCAGACACATCAGTGTGGTAAACGCTGGACTGACCAGACCTGTTCTGAATATACAGCTTCCCCTCCAAATCAGGCTTACCATGGTAGTAAAGAATGGAGCTCTATAAGGAAGATCTAAAGAAAAATTTAGTCATGAAGGTGCATGTAACTGTGCTTGAACAGTAGTCAAATAAATCCCTGTTTTATTTTCTTTTACATGCTTTTTATGTAAGAGAAAAAAAAAAGGCAAAGAGGAATAGAAAAAAAATGAAGGACAGCAAGAAATCCTATTGAAAAGCACTATTTCTATATTCAGAAATATGCAGAAGAATGTAAAAATAATAGGAGAAGCTGTTTTTTTTTGAAAATCTTTCTGACCAAGATATTTTTGCTTTATCTTCACCAGTTTGAGCTGATTGCCAGTCTGGGATACAGCCAGAAATTTATTTTTCTTCTCTTGTGCCTAGTAAACACTTGCATATTTAGTTAAAATGCAAATATTGTTAAGAACATTTTACCAGATGCTTCCCTGGGTTCAAAACACGATTACTGTTAGAGCTTGGATTTGGATATTTTATTCTACTTATGATAATTTAGATAACTTACATGTTAATGCTTAAATGCTCACAAATTCGCAAGTTCTGTGCTCTAGGTCATGTGCAACTCAAGACTTAATGTCCAGGAAATAGTGACTATAAATATAAATATATTAAATGATTAAACAAAGAGAACCTTAATGAGAACAGTGTAAATGTCAGTTTGAAATAATATAGAAGATTCAGTCTTCTGTTATTTGTGATTTTATGTCCTTAAATGAAAGAAGATGTCTGCAGAGACAATAAAAATTGCACATTTTCTAACAAATTTAAGGAACTCTGACTAAAACTAAAATTTCTGTGTCACTCCCACTGGCCTTTTTCACTACTCTGAACACAAGGCATTGCTCTGAAGAATATTTATGCTGAAGTGAGATTATCTGCAGTTCCAACGAAACTTCTTCATACTTCATCGAGGGAGGAGAAGGGAACTACAAAGATGTCACTGTCACTAATTATCTTTCTCTCTACATTATATTTTTATACTCATTTTTTTAAGGGTTGGTGGGGGTGACAGCCAATTCAGTGGTTGAGTTACTGAGATCTGATATGTCTATCAATGTGCTTTCACATCAGCTGGGGATCAAAACAACAACAAGGCTGCAATTTTAAACTAGAGAACAAACAACTCCGTAAGTGTAGCAGGATGAGACATCAATCTTTCCCCACGAGCTGCATGAACAAATAAACCTCCAAAGTAAGGTAGTTGTCTCATCCTACAAATGTGAAGGTTATATGATAGAGAAATCAAGTGATCTGATAAAAAATCTGACTAAGAAGAGGAGAAATACTTCTTATGCCATCACCCTTGCCACTGGAGCAATGATTTTCTCATTCCTGTGAACGTGTTGTGGGAATTCAGTGACAATTCAATTGTTCTGATTCTTTTATGTTTTGAAGTACACCACCAGTTCAGAAGCAGACTAGACCATCATCCCTAAAGTTTAGGCTCATAACTGTATTTTCAAGTATGTATTTTCCACAATGTATCTAGTAGACATACGTGGAACAGTAATGACTCTTCTCTCTACCTCCTTCTCTTTTATACCCAACTCACACTTCCACGTTTCAACTTGGAAGATTGTCATATGTATTTCTGTAATGCCCATGAGCTCTGGTCAGTTTGTAAGATCAGGCTGGTTTAATTATTACAGTTTTATTTTCATAGAACCGTAGAATCAAAGAATCATAGAAACAAAGAATTGCAGAACGGCTTAGATTCAAAAGGACCTGAAAAATCACCCAATTTCAACTCCTCTGCTATGGGCTGGTTGTTCCCCACCAGCTCAGGATGCCTAGGGCCTCATCCAGCCTGGCCATGAGCACCTCTGGGATGGCACACCCACAGGTCTCCATGCATTCTGTGCCATGCCTCACCATTTTGTGATTATCTTTCTTCAAGGAGCTATCCTGATAACATTAATATTTTTCTATGCTCTTCTACAAATTATTCTTAAATTGGCGTTACAAAATCTGTAATGGTGTTTTAAAGATGAGCATAGTATGCCCCGCACCAATACTTTAGATTCATCATAGGCTTTTTCTTTGCTTAAAATAGTAAGATCAAAATAAGATTAATTTTCAATTCCTATTACCGATTTGATTCTGGAACCACTAAATTAAAAACAATATCGTGTCACTCAGATGTCAGCAACAATGACCTTCTGAAGCTGGAGTCCCTGATATTAATAATCTACAGCTGTGCTTCCACTGGGCACTTCCATCCTGGTCCAGCAGGATCCCAGAGGGCATGTCTATGCTTCAGCTGCTCAGGCACCATTAGATTTATTGTCATAACCAGGAGCAGGTGCTCTGCAATGAATAAACATTGCTGTGGCTCTGTCACTTTCTGATTGCACCATTTAACAGATGGACATACAAATCTGGGTTGGCATCCTCTACTGCATCATTTCCCCCTTCTATTCCCAAAGAGAAAAGAGTTTTTCTTGATCTATGCCAATGGATGTGTAAGGGCAGAATCAGACCCAAAACTTAAGGAAACACAAGTGCACACAAAGATAATGACTTGCACAGCTCTGGAAAATATCAACTTAGATTGTTTTAAATACAAATAAACTCAAGCAAGCTCAAGCAATTAGCTTGGCACAACTCTGAAATGTGTTTAATGGCTGAGTGATCAAAAGGTTTTCCATCAACTTTAGCTGAATCAAACTGGCAAGTAAATCTTTCCTTACATATAATTTTCCAAAGTTTGAAGTGACAAATTGGACTGAACTCAATTAAAGCAGCAGGTTCTATGCATTTAATTGCAAGCAGTGTCTAAGATTGTGAAGAAATCCAACTCAGAATGAAAACACAGATGTGGCTGTGGCATAGCTCTGTTAAACACAAAGAGGCAAAACCAAGTTCAATCAAGAAAAAGTTACAGGCAATGTACGATGATGTATTTTGCCATACTTCTGGAGCATTGGCTGTAGGCAAGTACTAAAATGTGAAATTGGGAAATGTTCACTTATCTACACCATTGAGTTCAAAAACTGATATGGAAAAGTAAGCAAATATTTGTAAAGCAATTTGACTGTGGGAAGAGCATGAGTATACTAATGGTATTTCCAATTACTGTGCACTGACACTTATTTCAGTGAATTAATTCTACCATCAGTTAGAATATATTAAAGGAAAAAGTTTGTGCTAAAAATGGTAATTAAAGAATGACTTTGTAATAAGACACTCAGTCATTATGGGGGAAGTGCTTAGGGGGTAAATTTAGTATTTAGTTCTTTAATGCACACACATGGCTCCCATTGATATTAATGGGTGCCATGCACACTTTCAAGGGCAGATTTCAACCTACACCGGGAAAGCGAAACTAAAAAGGAAGCAAATATATCAGATGAAGTTATTCTTAAAATTGACCCAGGCAAACAAGACATGTGCTAGCATTTTAAGTCCCGCACTCAGTGAAAATTAAAGTTGTTAAATAAGCAATGGAATCAATTTTAAGCAATTGCCATGTGTATTTATAGAAACAGCACCTCCATCAAATATCTAAACAACTAAAAAGGGAACCTATTACTGTTTAATTTTGGTCCTTGGGAGAAGATGATTTCCATAGTAAGGAAAGTGTGAGAATCATTTTAAAAGCTCAGCAGGGAATTTCTGCACAGTCTATGAGTTCTGTTTGAAATTGGGTTTTTTTTTTATATGTATCTGTGTCAGACTGCAGACATTATTTTAGATGTGGGATTTTTTTGTCCTTTCACATCGTGGTTGGGGGTGAACTGTACGGATTGTCGTGAAAGGACTAACCCATCAAAAAACCTAGAAAGACCTAAAAAACCCCAAACCTGACGTGGTTAATCAAGAAAGGTGAAGAAGAAAAAAATGTATTTGAACTGAAAAGATATCCTTCAGAAAGCTGAATGAAATCCTCCGAAAAAGGGAAATAAAAAAGAACTAGTTAAATATAAAAGCATAATGCAGCAGGGCAAAGGGAGAATAAATCATTTCGAAGAACATATTGCCAGAACTATAAAAATGAAAACTTTTTTTCCCAGCACAAGAATAAAGAGGTCTGCTAGAGAGTTTGTAGGACTAAGAGATGAGCAAGAAGTAAAAAAAAAAATAATACAAAGAAGACAGGAATTTAGAAAAAACAGAAGAATTCATCCCTATGATCAGTGTTTATGGATTTAGGTTAGATTCTCACACAAATTGCCATATGAAGGGATGGACTGGAAGAACTGTTTCAAATTGGAGAATGAGTAGAAGAGTTTCAAGAGTCATTCAATAAGATCAGCAGTATCAAATCACCAAGAACAGATGGTATTCACCCAAGAGTTCCTGAGGAACTCAAGTATGAAATTGATAAATTATTAATTATGCTGAGTAATCTTTTGCCTATAACAGAGTGCCCACTAAAAGAATGGGATGCAAATGTGGAAAAAAAGTAAAAATAAAAAAATGCAATAAATAATTATATTAAATGCATGGAGAAGTGGCAGATAGTGGAAAACACTAAACTTTTTTTTTTTTTTTAATGAGGAATTGTGCTTCCAAAGTCTATTAGTGTTATTGTTGTTTACAAAGGATTTTCTTACATTTTCCTGATTATATTTTGCCTCCTGGAAACTAAGTTAATAATGCTACAGGTCAGAGAGAGAATTATCTGCTGCTGAAGAGGACGTATGTTTATATGATAAAGGATATAAAAGACTCTCCACTGTAGGCAGGGAGAAGCAGGCATGACAGTATTTGTGAGATCCAAAGGAGACCCTGTGGAAACTTTCAAGGAGACCTTGTGGAAACTTGCCTGAGAGGGACAAAGGCAGTGGACCTTGTAAGATGTCTAGACAATTTATGTGCTGGTAGAGACGAGGAGCCTGCAGTTTTTTCTTGTACAAGTATATATAATGAAGGTACATAATGATACCCAGTACTGTTAATATGAGATTAGTTATATTTTTAAATGTCTTTAACGAAGTAACTTGATGAGTGACAGATGATAGTGCATAAAAAAGCACACAAAATCATGGCTTTTCTTTTCCCCTATGGTTACCTGCAATTGACATGTGAGGGAAACTGAGAGGTGTGCCCCTAGTGTCAGTTCATGGACTTGAAATCATAAATCGTTTCTTCTAGTCTCATTTTAACCATGCTGCTGCAACCTCCCATGCAGGAAGCTGCAGTAACAGGCTACCCAGGAGGTAAAGAAAATATTTTATTTCCATTATATCATTTTCTACATGCCCTGATTCAGTGTTCACCAGTTCCTGTATTGCAGGTGTAATGGCACTTCCAAATTCATCTTACCACCTGTCTTCATGACTCTGCAAAGATCTATCAGACATCCATTCATTCTTTCCAAAATGAAGGTCCCAAACCTTTTAGTCTCTCTTTAAGAACACTCACTTGATCTCCTTGACTATTTCAGTTGCACTTTTCTGTCTTTCTTCCACACTGGCTGTAACTTACTCGACACGGAGACATGAGACTTGAACATAGTGTTCACAATGTGGGCACACATCAGCTTTATAAAACAGCAAAATGTTGCTCCTGTCCTCTTTTTTGTACCTCTCCCGATGATACAGAAAATTTTATTGGCTTTTTGGGTTGTCAGTTGATGTTAAACTGATTACTCCAGAAAAACATCAATAGTGACTTCAAGATCTGTTTTTTATAACTTTTTTTTTTTCTTTTTTTTTTCTTTTTTTTTTTTCTGAGTTCAGCAGCATGTCAGCATGGTTCAGATTATTTTCACTGGATTCACTCACTGCCTTCTATTTTTCTAGATGGAAATTTGGGTGACAACTTTTGGCCCCTTTGCTCGGTTTGGAGTTCTGTATCTTCTGCATTTCCTTATTATAGCTGCAGCATTTGGCTATCTAAAAGAGCTTAACAACATTTTTAAGAATAAAGATTTCACTGATCTGTGCTTTCTCAAGGGCACTGGTGACAACATAAAATAAAAACTGATGCTCCAACAATCCTGGGGGCATCCTAATGCTGACTCTTCTCCATTCTGAAAAGCAGCTATTAACCCTTTGCTTCCTATCCTTTACATGGCTTTCAGAAAATCTTCTATTCCCATAGCAACTTACATTCTTTAATAATGTTTGACACGAAGACTTGCCAGAAGCTTTTCAAAGTGTGAATATATTATGACCACTTTATCCTTTTTATTCACGTGCCTATAAATTTAATGTAAAACTCGAGCACACAATGAGATAGGATTTTCCTAAACAATAGCCAAGATAACTCCTTCCCAACCAGTGATGCCTATCTATACACACAGAGATTATATTATTTGCTACAAATTAGTGTCTTACTAGGGATGGCAGCAGACTTATCAGTCTGTGCTTCCTAGTATCTTCTGTAGAGATCTTTTTGTACATGCATGTTATGCCTGCAACTCTGCAATGATCTCCCATGGTAGTTCCTTGTAAGTAGAAGTGGTGTACTTTGGTCATTAGCTCATTTTGAATCCTTTCAGGATTCTCAGTTGAATGCAATACAGCTTTGGCACTTATTAATGTCCATCTTCTCTAATTAGTGTATTCTTTGCCTTCATATCTACATCAGACTGATCATTCCTGTCTGACCTGTAAGCACCAATGAATGCATTAGATTTGAAAATATTCCAAGCACTTTCAGTTCTAAAAACTTTGCTGTGGCTTTATCATCACTGAATGCTCCTTTGTCACCAAATATTCCTTACTGACTGAGCAATACGCAGTGATCCTTCTGGATCCCTTCTAATTTTGTATATTCTATGATTGTGCGAAGCATCATGTGGGACAATAAACTTGTGAAGAAATAAAGTTCTGAATTTCCATGCACAGCAGGTAGCTCTGAGGTGGTAATGTCTAACAAGCATTTCAGAGTTGTAAATAGATTGTATTAGGCAAATATCAGCTTACTGCTCAGTAGCATTTGGAAGGAAAATTCAATGTTAATATAATTAAGATTGGAACAGATATTTTAATGGGATGGATTATGATGAACCCATAGAGCCCCCACATCTCAAATATTTTACATACCTCTTGTTCTCCTAAAGGAAAAATATGATATGAAAAAAGAGGGAAAATTGCAAAAATAGTGAGCAGAATGATCTAATTACAAATCAGCATCTGTGTAAGGTGTAATTAAATAGGATAGAAAAGAGGCCATTGAGAGAGAGGAATGGTATAAAAACCTATAAGAGCTAGAGTGCCATGAAAAAATATATGTATACCCATAATATTTAACTGTTCAAGATCTCAATTGAAATGTATACCTGAACTGCAGTCTTTTCCCAACCAGTAAGTCCATGGGGTGCAATCCTAACCCAAGAAGAACTATGGAGATTTGATGCCTCCCTTTCCCTTATTGAGTCAGTGTATGTGTTTATTTCTTTATGTGGGTGACAAAGGGGCACTCTCAGTGAGAAAAAAAGATAGATTAAATATGGGAGATAGAAAAAATAGGTGAAATAAAGGTGCAGTGCAGCTATAATGCAGTCTAGAGAGCACTCGGAGAAAAACTAGACAAGAATATTCATTTCTAGTGTTTACATCTTGAGGAAACAAAAGAATTTATTATAAACTATTCAATCAGCTAGAATACAATACGGAAGAAATAACAGTTGCACTGATAGAATGGTAGCATTATTATTTGCTTATAGTAATTTGGGATGTTTTAGTAATTTTCCAAATATTCTACTGAAAATATACGGATTTGGGATTTATTAGATACAAAATATAACTGCAGTTTCAAACTATTTTGGAAAAGAAGTATGACCATGAATGAAGGATAGAACATGACCTTTATTTTCTCTCCATTGGAGTAGATGAAAACTCCTTGATTATAAAGAGTGAAATGCTTTTTTACAACTTTATGACAACCAAACCAGTCCTAAATCTGAAGTAGTTTGTTTATCAGTTATTTGGTGCACCTGTGAAATTTCCTTGTCAACAGTCTTTATGCTTTAAAAAATGATACTAGATCTTGGTTGTGAATTTAGATATAGCTCATCTTGGAGGAAGATTATATTCAGAACTGAGGACACTTTACATCTGAATAAGAGTTTCCACATGGGGTTTTAAGATACTTGAACTACGATGCTCTAAGTTCACACCTCCAATTAATTTGAATTAATTTTCCTAAGTGTGTAGATGTCAGCTGGCTCCAGAACTCTAGATATAAACAACTTCACACTCTGGCAAAGCCTAGATGTAAACTTGACAGCTTGAATGCATTTGTATTGATTTGAAGCCAGGACTTGAAGCAGACACAAAAAATTAATGTGTGAAATACCCTTAACCACTACTTTCAAATTCCAAGAAACAAGTTTTACCAAAAAGTGCTTGAGAAAGTATGAACTGTATTTCCACAGTTATCATGTTTTAATAAGGTTTATCTAAACTCAGCCGCTGTCTCTTGATAAAACTTGTTTCATTCTGTATCTACATGTTCTGTGCTTAAATGGGCTTGGCATACTTCAGATCAGTTAATGCAGCATTAAACAGCTGTATATGGCACAAAAATGTCAAAGACAGCTTTAAAATGTAATGAAAATGCTCTGAATGGAGACGTGGAAAAAGATTCTTTTGCTGTTACATATTGGTACATGTATTACTGCACCGACTGATATCAGAGCTTTGATCTTACACATACCTAAAAATATCCAGCTTCAGTAGAGTGCTCAAACAATTCTTTTCCCTCAAAATGAACCCATGTGTTCTTTCAACACAAAAGCAAATTAGCTTTTACTACTCAAAATTAAGTGCTGCAGAGCAAGCCAAATATAGGTCATTCTTTGTAGGGCTGTGATCCTATTAGATAACATACAGTTAAGGAGGCTCAGGTCTGGGCAGCATCTGCAACAAAGACAGCCAGAGACTTGAATAAAGCAGTAATGTGGGAAGGAGAATGCAAATGGACCAAACAATGCAATCCAGAATTGAACTGAGGTGAAAGGCAAACACTCCGTTCAGAGACAGGGAGGACTGTCACAACAACTTGGGGTTTCAGACAGAATAACGCCATAATATTTGTCCAAAAAAAAGCTGTATTAGTCCTTGTGTCCCAGATAAATTCCAATCTGAGTAATGATATTCCACTGACCTACATTTACCTAGCAGTTTGAGCTGAATGAGGCTTTTCTTTCCATTCGTGTCTCTCTGGCTGTTCATTATTTCTGCATGTTGACAAACAGATGTTGTGCTATTCCCAGGAGATGAGTGTGCACCACACGTACTGTTATGATAGTTGTACAACAAAACTCAGAAAAAATAGGGGCTGAACATGTGACTCTGCACCTTTCTTTGTCACAATGTCTGTTACGTTTGTGCAAAACGATGACTCTCAAGTTCATTTAAGGGTCTCTGCACCCTGCTTGGACCCTGCATTAGAGGAATAATTCTATTTCAAACGCAAGATGTAAAATTTAAGATGACAGTCCAAACAGTTTGTGTTGCTTGCTATAACTTATGTAAGAATTCATGCATGTTTCAATCTTAAAATAAAATAAAATAAAATAGAAGCAGGGAAACAATTTTGTTTCAAAACGCAGTATTTTCATCAATATTTCCTGTGCATGTGAACAAAGGCATAAAGATCTCCCAGTACCAACTCACTGTTACACTGTTACCTTTCAAGCCCAGCAGTTAGGGCTTGACATGACAGACCGTCACCCCCAATAGTCATTGCCTGTGAAAGTGGTTTGAAATGGGCAACAAAGTGATTGCCAAGACAAAGGAGAAGCGAGGTACATGCAGTGGCTTGAGAGCAATGAAGCATTACCAGGTAGGAATAAGTGAGAATATAAAAGAGAGTCAGGAAATGGGAGACAAGAAAGATGAAAAAGAGGGCAAGGGGGTCTAATGAAAACTTAATGGACTTGTGCTTGTGAGTGCTGTTTCTCTGTCACAGCAATCCTTGGTGTGAAGCAGCAAGATCTTCCTGTTGTACATAACCGTTCTAGGGAAGGCATGTAGTAAATAGGGAGAGACAAAGCTGCATTCAGTCACAGTAAGATCTCATTATTTAATTTCCCCTTTGTGGAAAATATCAGCTGAGGAGCTAACCTAACCTTTTGCTAGGCTGAGGTCAGAAGCCAGAGGTGATCTCTGGTGTTGCAGAGCACTGAGTCAAGGGATTTTGGATGGCTCAACAAAATGGCTCAGGAACTGTTACCTTTCTGTCAAGAGTTAAATGCCTTGTTCTGCTGGTTGTGATGGTCCCAGGTGATTACTGCGAATTGGCTGCTCGAAGGCTGACATGAAATTAATTTGTCATTCTAAACCAACAGCGGGCCAATTGAATATCTCCCTCCCATGGTGAATGATGCAAGACATTAGAGGAAAAAAAAAAAAAATTAAAGCAGTATGGAGCACCTGTCTGCACTGCAGAAACTATGCCTCTTGTGGGACACTTTCCTTGCCAAGGACTACATTTTCCATACTTACATACTTGGAAAGAGGCTTCAGTTTACACTGCTGCCATAGTTGAATCAGTTCTAAAAATATATGGGGGAAGAAGTGAGGTTCTTCCTCCCTTCATAATGTAAGGTAAAAAATAAATATGGAGGAGTAAGCTCAGTTCTCAGTTTTCGATCACCAGTCCTTTGGTTTAGCTGAGGGATGTTTTCACTTGGGCTGCACTCTGGAGTATGACCTGCCTGCTCCTATTGCACTGGTTTCTTCTAGGGAAATGAAATATTAGCCTATTTTCTTAACTTCTGTATTAAGAAGACAAGTTAATTTTTCACCCTTCTGGTGAATTATTGTATGATCAGTTTATATGAGAGATGTCCCAGGAGTGAGAAAATGAGCCATAACTCACAGGAGGTGAAGCTACAAGTGAGTAATGAAGAATATGAAGATTATTCTTCCTTCTCAGTGCCTGCACAGGCTTGTTCTACAATTAGGAGGGCAGGGGAATAGGTGCCATACATAGCCAAGCCAAGAGTCATCTCTATACTGTGATCTTTGGGAGTTTTGCAAAGTTGATTTTTATTGGAAATGAGCATGTGCGGCTATAAAATACATTAAAAACCCTTCACTTCCCATCTAAGAGCTTCATTCAAGTGCCAGACTATGGAGCAGACTGTGGAGAAGTTTCCTGAGGATGACAGTGACTCTGTCCAGAGCTCTGGTCCTTCACATTGCCTACAGTCTCATAAAAAAGTTTACTCTGCAAAATCAGCTTACAAGAGGAACACCATAAAAATACTCTAAGCTCTCGTTTTGTTGCACTGTTGCAAAATAGCTCTTGCTACTTTTTAGTGCTTTATTTTTTTAGCAGTGATAAAGATGTGCCAGCTTATGCACCAAGCATGGTCTCTCATGGAATGACTCAGTGTAAGTCTCATAAATCTGTATTTAGTAGAACAGGTTTCCCAGAGAGGTGGATGCCCCATCTCTGGAGGCACCCAAGATCAGGCTTCACAAAGCTCTGAGCACCTGATGGAGCTGTAGGTGCCCCTGTTCACGGCAGGGGAGTTGAACTAAATGACCTTTAAGGGCCCTTTCCAAATTTAACAGTTATATGATTCTATAATTCTGTGATCATTTGAGGTGAATTTTGTCAGATGAAGTAGGAAGCCTTTGTGTGGACAGTAGCTCATGTGCCTGAGCAGAAACTAGTAGAAATCAAGGTGATCATGGCCAGACTGAATGGGGTCCTGGACAACCCAATCTAATGCCTAATTTAGCGGCTGGCAACACTGCTGACAACAGGGGGGCTTGAAGTATATGATTTTTGAGATCCCTTCCAACACAAACCATTCTACATTCTGTTAAAGTCTCAGGAATTGTAAATACAAGGTGTATTCCTCTAGGTCCAGTGCGTGCAGGTCTGGGGCCCAGTACGAGAAAGACAGGGAGCTATTGGAGAAGGTCTAGAGGAGAGTCACAAAGATGATCAAGGGGCTGGAGCACCTCCACTGTGAAGACAGCCTGAAGGAGCTAGGCTTGTTCAGCCTGGAGAATAGAAGGCTGTGGGGTGACCTCATTGCAGCCTTTCAGTACCTAAAGGGAGCCTACAAACAGGAGGGGAATCAACTCTTTGGAAGGGTAAATAACTGCAGGACAAGGGGAAATGGTCTGAAGTTGAAGGAGGGAAGATTTAGGCTGGATGTCAGGGGAAGTTCTTTACAGAGAGAGTGGTGAGGTGCTGGAACAGCTGCCCAGAGAGGTTATGGATGCACCATCCCTGGAGGTGTTCAAGGCCAGACTGGATGGAGCCCTGGGCAACCTGGTCTAGCATTAAATGTGGAGGTTGCTGGCCCTGCCTGTGGCAAGGGAATTGGAGCTTGATGATCCTTGAGTTCCCTTCCAACCCAGGCCATTCTATGTTTCTATGATTCTATGTTTCTATGATTCTATAATGATTCTGTGAGGTCACTAGGAATCACAGAAGTTTGCTTTCAGTGTAAAAAAAGATGATCTTTTAAATTATATTGCCTTTTGTTGACATTTTCTTCTGACCAAGACAAAATAACCTCAATAAACAGCCAGTAATATTTTGCTGTTGCCATGTTTGGGACCAAAAATCTGCACACTCTGGAATTCAGATGTCCCTAAAACCTTGGAGAATATTGCCTCCAGTTGCCTTCAAATTCCATTTTGTTGATGCAGCATTTTAAAATTTCTTTGCTCTTCCTGTATTATTTTATTGCCTGTAAAGTTTACAGTAAATGTCAATGAAAAATATTGATGCAAATGGCCACTGAAAACAGTGATCTCAGAGCATCTCCAGAACTGAATCCAGCTCATTGAAAAGTCAATCCCATTTGCTCAGCACACTTGACAATTTTTTATGTACATTTCTCGCAGTATGAGCAGAGGAAGAAAGAGGGCAGTAATAAGACCTTCTGCATGAGAAGACCCAGATTGGCAGCAAATCTCAAGAAAAACTTGAAACCTCACATCTGCTAACATCGCCATCTAAATGCAGGGGTTTGTCCTTCCTGCTGTGCAAGTCAGTAGCTGTTGGCCCCCCGCTGTGAATATGGAATGAAGCAATTTATTACAAAAAGGTCCTCTCTAAATCAATCTAGAAATTGCTACCAGAGGCCTGGAAGCAGATGTGACATTAAAAACTCGACACCATCCACTGTACAAGCGTTTGTTCATTATAACAATACCTGGCAAATTCTTCCTTGGAGTTTGAAAAGATTCCCAAGCAGACTTTAAAGGCCAGCATTTCAAAATCACCAGTTACACAAAGCTGTTTCCTTCTCTTCCTTTTATAGATTGGATGCTTGGAGACACAGGCAATGCAGAAAAGTTGTTTTATGCCCTTGCTCTACAGACTAAATCTATGCTAATACATCTCTGTGTGCACTTGGATGTTTTATCTTCTACCTACTCACATAGAGGATGCCTGAAGGTCATGTGTGAAACTCTTTAATTTGTTGGATGTGTGCTGTTTGCTAAACATATTTTTCCTATTATATGTTACCGATTTCAGTTGTGTTCTGCACCAATTGCACCTTGAGGTTAACATATACAATAAGAATCACCTACTTAATGTAGCTTGAATTTTGAAGGCTTCCTAGCAGCACTTTCTGACTGACCTTATGCTCCTGTCTGTACAATCAGTACCTCTCAAAGCCATTGCCTCCCTTCCCAACGGCCATATT
Organism: Lagopus leucura; assembly: GCF_019238085.1. Classification (NCBI taxonomy): domain Eukaryota; kingdom Metazoa; phylum Chordata; class Aves; order Galliformes; family Phasianidae; genus Lagopus; species Lagopus leucura. The sequence continues at coordinate 2,264,162 of NW_024962254.1, forward strand.
TATACTCCTGCATCTGAAAGTAGCACAAACAAGAAGGTAAGGAACAAGCAACCTCCACCTCCTCCTTGTTAGGGTCATCATATCCATCTCAGAAGTCACACATGGTGACTTCTGAGTCTCTGACTCAATGGTAGATCTAGTTCACGCTCCAGGGGAGAAGTGAACTAAAATATTAAATGATACAAATAACAAATTTCCATTTGTTCAAAATAAAAGCTGGGATATCGAAATTCCAAGTACCAACCTTCTGAAGTGAACACATATATCAGAAAAAGTGTAAATATTTAATCCAGTGAAAAAATTGAAGTTCCTTTAAAGACTTTATATATGTAGTAACATTTAGGATACAGTTCGTCCAAAATCTGTCATGCCTACTTGTATCTCATGGAGCATCCTGTAATTGTGGAGGCTGATTGTTTTATTAAGGGATGTTTCACTACAAATGTTTATTGACAAATTCATTAAGGGGCAACATCCTGGAAATGGAGCCTTGCAAAATCAGAGCAAAACAGGGCACTCCAAGTGGAGAACAACACTGGGCTTTAGTGGACAGGCACAGACACGGCTGCTACGCAGCAGGGCTGTATGCCATGCTAGATAGCATCACTGATAACAAATATTTTTGCCAGAAAATCTATATATTCTGTTTGACCTCATCAGTCGAGGCTGTGCTCCCAGTGATGCAGGCATTTCACACTTCTTACACTTTCATGCACAACAGAATCAAAGTTTTGCTTGCGCATTTGGTTTCATTTTGACAAGTGAGTTTGGGGGCAGCCCACAAAAGACACAAAGCCACACCTCTCAATGTTGTACTCATTAAACAGCCTAATAAGAGGCTATGAACATCCAAAGTTTCACATATTTTTGGTTCCATCTTTAGCGTGAGGTAAGATTTTGTTTATTCATTGAGAAGTAATAAAACACAAATTCTGCTAAGCCTTCCCCCACAAAATCATTTGTAATGTATTCTCCCAAGTGGGTTTTCTAGTTTCTAGATCTAAAGACATAGTTTTCTTCTTAGCAGAGGTATTTTTAAGGCCTCCCTTCATCACACAGCAGTTTATTTGTTTGTGCCTTATAAAAAAATTAAGTTTTATACTTCATATCTATGCCGGATGTGGCTTAGTTTATCCAGCAGGTTCAGAGGCCACCAGAAAATGGACTGAAGGATGGAGGAGCTGACAAGCACTGTGACTATAGCAGGCCCTTTCCTGAGCAAAGAGACTAAAACTCTCTCATAATAGCAGACACTGTCTGGTTTGCATCAAGATAGACTGAATTAGCTCATTAGCTAATTCATTATTGTGATGAGCAGTGTCATTGAGCTCAACACTGCAGCAAAGTGTTTCCTGCCACTGGAAGATTACAGGGGACTCTGTCCAAGAGCATCTCATTGAAATTTTATGGATTGTGCCATAAGGGGGAAACGAGAGTTAAGGCTTTGTGTTAATTTCACCCTGATGGGCAGCTCAGCTCCACCACACTGTCACAGAATCATAGAATCATAAAAGCTGGAAAAGTCCTCTAAGACCACTAAGTTAAACCCCAACCCATCCCCACCATGCCCATTGACCATGTCCCACGGTACCACATCTCCACAGTTCTTGGAATACTGTTGATTTCTTATGCTAAATCTTCTCTTTCTGGGAGTCCTTTTATTGTCTGAAACTTAGCTTAAACCTCTTTCAGTCAAGTTTTAGGCTTCAGTGAACTATGTCCTTCTTTCAGTGGGCCAAGAACATGCCTCTCAGTTGTTACTGTAGATCACAGGCAGGGTTACACACTGGTTAAACAGCTGCAGAACTGTGAGCCCCCAGCTTGTGATCTAACTCTTTTTTTCCAGCAAGGAAGACCATGAATCAAGTCTCTGAACAGGCAGTGCAAAGACAAAAGGAGAACAAGGAAAACAGAACAAACAACAGTGTAAAGAGCAATGGTTTGCCAGTGTCACAACATTTCCATTTTATTCCACTCTTTTATGGATGATTGAGATTTGTTTTTTGTTGTTGTTGTTGTTTTTGTTTTTTTTCAGGAGTCAGTTTTTTAAAAACTAAAACTCTTACTAAGCAGTGCAAGCTCCTAATGAAAATGTACTTCAGTGGGTTTAACCACCATTAGCATCTGTTTTGCTTAGTCGAGGCTTTTGCTTACCTTTACCAAAGCAATTCAAGTAAGGGTTAAAATGTTCCTAAATGCATCTGGTCTGCACTACCACATGAGCTCAGTTTCAAATTGATTTAGTTAAATTGAAGCAAGTTTTCTGATCTTCACAAGCACTTAACTAATTTAATATACATGTTACTGAGACTACTCAGTCTGGCTTCTGCCTTTTCCTTTCGCAGATTAAAGACACACTTTTTGTAGCTGAAGGACTCTATGGAGTGTAAGATTATATTTAACACTTTATTTGTTTCTGTTTTTCTAAATGTCGAGTAACCTTGGGATACAAGGGCAAACACACCCTGACCACTAATAGGTGCTCCATCAGTCTCTTCTCCATTCATTTCTTAAACACTCGGAGTGTATCTCTACTGGATGCAGAGGGCTGCACACACAACAAAAATCTTCGTGGGATGATGGGTATTGTCTACTTAAATTCAGAGGTAGACTGTTGATTCATCTTCATCATGGGAATAGCTTAGGTTTGCTCAGATGAATTTTTCTTAGAGTGAATCTTCCCATAAACTTTTCTCCCACCTGCTATTATGTGGCTAGTTCATTTAATAGCTACCCCTGCTGATTCAAGAAATATTTTGCTTGCTAAAAAGTGTTGTGCCTAACCCATATAAAGCAGATTCAGTCAAAAATTTTAACATATGAAGTGCTTGATTTAAAAAAAAAAAAAAAAAAAAAAAAAAAGATATCTAGATGTATTGAAGAATTTACTGAAGAAGACACTGAAGAGACATTTCACTATAAAATACAATGAACATAATATGATTATCTTTGGTATTTGATTCAGAAATTAGTATCTTCAAATGTTCATCAAAAGATAAATTGACTACCTTCTATCCAATTATACTGACAATATTTAGAAACAATAAAAAAAGAAATAATAATAAAGTCCTATAGAAGACATTTTCAAAACAGTGAAGACAAGGATAATCAAGATTCATTAATCCTGCACTTCTGTGCTTTGTTCCTCTGACAGATAAAACAAAGACAATATGTCTGACTGATGATACGAATTCAGATGTGATCAACCACGCAGAGGAGAATGGGAGGTACTTGGTGAACACTACTGCAAATATGGAGTTTCTTGGGGAATTATGACAAACTGAAGAAACAGACAGAATCTGAAAAGTGAGATGGAGTGCACCCTCAGCAAGTTTGCTGATTACACCAAGCTGAGTGGTGCAGATACAGCAGAAAGAAGAGACAGTATCCAAAGGGACACTGATAAACTTGGAAGGTGGGTCCATGTGAATCTAATGAAATTCAACAAAGCAAAGTGCAAGGTTTAGCACTTGGTAATCCCAAGTGTATATGCAAACTGAGAGAAGAACTCCATGAGAATTGCCCTGCTGAAAAGGACTTAGGGGATCTGGTGGATGAAAAAACTTGACAAGAGTGTGTGCTTTGAGATTGGAAGGCCAACAATATCCTGGGCTGTGTTGACAGAGGAGTGGCAGAGGTGGTGGGAGGGCATTGTCCTTCTCTACTGTGCCCTTGTGAAGACCCAACTATCTAGGGCAGAGGCCCCCAACACAGGAATGATGTTGAGCTTTTGTATAGGGGCCAGAGGAAGGCCACGAAGATGATCAAAGTGCTGGAGCACCTCTTCTCTGAAGACAGTCTGAAGGAGCTGGGCCTGTTCAGCCTGGAAAGGAGAAGGCTGTGGGGAAATGAACAGCTAGCTTTCTGTACCGCTCACTGCCTAAAAAAACGTTCCATAAAATGTCAGAGGATTACAATGACTAGAAGTCTCCATAAGAAATGAAGACAAAAATAGAATATTTTAAGACCAAAAAGATGGAATAATCCCCCTTACACAAAATTACTGATGAGTGAGATTCTTTCTGTGCAAAGTTGGTGAAATGAATTCAATAAAGATTACACACTTCAAAAAAAAAGATTTCTCCAAGGAAATTTGACATTCTGTTAGAAAGTTAACACTCTTTTTACTGTCCATAGTGCATTTCCAGAGGGGTTAACAGAACACAATTGTTAAAATAAATGAAAATGTTATTGTTTGGCTTTCCAAAGTGATTAGATGTATCTCACATATACAATGTAGTTAAACTGGGTAAGCAAGGCCTTGTATGTAATAGCATTTATGGAAGACACACTGAGAAAGCAGAATTGCATTCTATGCCTCAAGCACCGCAACAGACAAACAGGGCAAAGTCAAAATTTTATCTGGTGAGGAAACTGGATGGGGAAGGATGAAGGTCTAAAAGAGCTGACTATTGCTGCAGGATAAGACAGCTCTCCTGCATCTGCATGTCCCCATCGGGTGTGTATATGATGACTTTTTTCTTTTTCTCTTTTTCTTTTTTGAATTATGTGTGTTGGCTTCCTAAACTTTTCACCTAACTGTGGAATGACGTGGGAAAAAAATCCCTTTTATAATGATAGATGGTCTTAGGGAAAATGTTCTTTTGCTGTGCTTTTTTTTTCCAATCATACTTTGAGTGTAAAATTATTGAAATATGAAATAATAATTCAGAGACACCAAGTTGCTTTCTTTCCTTTGTTAGTCTCTTTATTTCCTTAGATACAACATAAATAACTTCTGTGTTTTGGATGATATCACATTAGTTATTTTAAGATTCATCTATTTTCTGCAAGCTGAAAAATGTTCAGTTAATACTTTCAATGTCTTCTACATAAATTTCTTTGAACCTTGAATGGAATTTGGTTAGCTATAGAGTTCATTATTTTATCAGTGTTAATTATAGGGAGAAAAATCATCAACAAGGAAATAAGAGGATACCAGTAATATACAAAATTTGTAGTGTTAATTCCTTCCATAAATAGCAGGAGTCTGAAAATCTGATGAGCTAAAAGATATACTATCAGAAGTAGCAAATGGTGTTATAGTTTGGCTTTTGTCTGAATGGCCTTCATACTCACTTATGGCAGACTTATCAGCAGAAGAAGTGAAAATATCTACAATATTAGTCTCCAGCTGAGAAGACAGAACAGACAGGTGCAAAATTATTAAGTTCTGATAACATGAGTAGTGCCAGAAATGAATGACAATCTTCATATTTTATTTGATTGGCCTGGCTAATTATATTGGCATTCAATAGCAGTATCTAGTTAAGGACCTGACAATGTTTCTCCAGAAAAAAAAAAAAAAAAAGAAAAATCAAAAACCTTATTTGCAGGATTTTATAGCAGAGCTGTGAGGAAATAAATTCTGGTTTGAATCTTGACACACACAGCTAAGTACTTAAGAGGTATTTGTTTCCATCAAACAACATGCAAACTGCGCTCAGCAGCTAAAGAGTCAACATTGGCCAACACAGCAAGATTAGAATAATAGAGCATTTCCTTCTATTTACAGCAGGAGATAACTGCATTAACTCAGCTATCCTATTGTGATTTTTAATGGAGGAAAGCATCAAGTTAATAAAATAGGTAATTTTTCATTTGTATAAGTATCTCTTCTTTTTCTTCTTCTTCTTCTTCTTCTTCTTCTACTTCTTCTTCTTCTTCTTCTTTTTCTTTTTCTTTTTCTTTTTCTTTTTCTTTTCCTTTTCCTTTTCCTTTTCCTTTTCCTTTTCCTTTTCCTTCTCCTTTTCCTTTCCTTTTTCTTTTTTTAATTTTTTTTTTCAATGCAGGTAAATGAATTAAGCTAGATTATTCTTCGTTCTCCCATACTTTCCTTCTTCCCCCATCACGGCTTTAATTTTGCAAATCTAGTAACAAAACTAGTAGCAAAGTATTGGTTAGCATGCTGGCCAGATTTTACTCACATTAGGCTCACAGACTTTCTTCTCAGAATTCATGCCTGCTCATAAAAAGAGCCTTAGCATGGAAGAAAACACAAAGTGCAGACCACATCATTCTCTTGCTGCTACCAATCTGTTCAAATCTACGTCTATAAGCACTCAAGGCAAATGCCAAGCTAGGAAAAAAACAAGTGAAAACAGCAATGTTTCAGGCACGTGATAATGAAGAGCTATGAAAGAAAATGTTAGCTAGTTTAGTAACAGGTGCTGTCCCTGTGCTGCTTTACATTTTAGAAGCTTAACTCTTAATTTGTCCCTCACTGGTACTTATGCTGTTTATTGAGCAAATTCATGTTTCTGAGCACTTAGGAAATATATTATTTGCATTATTCATGGAAAGCAAAGCAAAAGAGCCTTGTTACTCTAATGCTCTGTATCAATCACCGGATGAAAAAAGATAACATTTCCTTACATGATTTTGAAGTGACATTCTGTGATGTCTGCTTATCTACATTCATGCTCATTCCTAACAATGTTTTTTGTTTTTTTTTTTCTTTTTTCTTTTTTAATTTTACATAGCAGTAAGGTCCACTGCAATCAATTTATTCACTTCACTAGGAAATAAATTCAAGATACTGTACTCTGAAGTCTTGCTTTGCAGTGACAGCAAGACCCCTTTCTGTCCAGTCTACTCTTTTTTTTTTCAGTACATAGAACAAAGAAAGACAGTGTTACTTTTTACATACAGCTTTATATAATGGCAGAAAAGAAAACATACCTTGGATATTAATTTTCAGAACAACATTTACAGGTTACTTTTGTCAGTAGCTGGTAACTATCAGAGCTGGATGAAATTATTCCATGTTCTTCACAAACTATTTTTGAATATTTCTTTTTCATAGACTCACTGATGTGTCAAATGAAACAAAATCCAAAACTGGCTTCAATTTTGAAGGCTGAAAAAATATTTCCTATGTTAATTTTTTTCCCTCTTATGCTTCTTATCAAAATATGTGGAATGTTGCACAGATGCAACCAAGGAATTAAAAACTTGAATAATGTCACCTTGAAGAAAGCAAAGTTGCCAACTTAAATTAATAAAAATTTCATCTCTGGATCTAAATACAACCTTTGCCCTTAGTTTATAAAAATGGAAGTAACAGTATAAATGTCCAATTCTTGCAGATTTCCTTAAGGTTTTTCAACAATTTTGTCTTTGTGAAGCATTTCTCATACGTTCAATCAGTTTCACCCCTTTCCTCCCCAGATACTGAGGAACTAATTGTTATTTTCTGTTCACACAAGGCTTATACTGTTCTCCTGGCATCATAATCATGAAGTCTTATTACAATTCTTGCTCTTCCTTTCCTCTGAGATTATCCTGATGGTCCCCAATTGGTAGGTTATAAATGATAATACACTCAGGATTCAGTAAGCCTGTGCTTGTATATGTACATATTTAGAAGTCTGCTTGCTGTAAAAAAAAGATTTAATAACATTCACATTACTCTGGCTTCTTCTTTGACCTTTGATCTTGAGAAGTTACCTTCAAAACTGTATTCTTATCTCTTTCCATCTCTGTTCCACAGAAGTTTCTGCTCCAATTTTAAGCATCAGGAACATGATGTGTTCAAAGTCAAGACTGATGAAAAAATGTCACAGAGATTTTCAATCAAAGCATCTGTTGTGTCTCTAAGAATGATGTTTTATTTTTTAACATTTTTATTTTGAGGAGGTGAAGCACATTTGAATAAATGCTGAATGAATTTTGGCTGCAGTTTGTGCAAAATAGGTATGCTTTAGTGTTTAGATTTTAGTCTACCTGAACAGAAGGTCATATGGACATCTTTAATTTTCATAATCCTTGATATTTATAAACAAAATATTTTTATTAATAGAATATAATACGGGACAAGCACTAGCAATATTAGACAATTTACACAGCTGTTTTCCTCATGTTAGATCCCAAAGTGACAAATAGTTAAAGATGTGATAGAAGCATTGATGTTCTTGATCCCCTTTTTCTTCAAGGTCCTGTTTGTACCTGTAAAACCTGTTATACCATACCTATAGATGTACAGAAAGAACCACTGGGAGAAATGAGCATTATTTTTGTTTTTATTTTGTTTTGTTTGTTTGTTGAGGAGGTCTCTCAACTGTTGCCTACTGTCTACTGCCAGAGACAGGATACAGGTTAAAGGGACAAATGATAGATCTCATATGGCCATTCTCATACTTACAAAACTTCTCTGTAAACTTACTCAATAAAACATTCTGGGTAAAGGAGGCTCACTTTTAACCTTGGTTATGTGAAGAATGTAATTAATAGTGCTTCCATAATGCTACTGCATCAGGAGAGGCAATGAAGTAGATGTTGCAGAAACAGTGATGAAAAGACGAGGAGGAAGGTGTAAGCATGGGAGGGTAAAAAGTTTCTTAACTTACTGATGATGATAACTTGTGTATCTTCACCATTAAGTCATGGCGTCATCACACCAAATGCTTCAGGCAAAAGATGTCAGGTGCCTACTCCATCCCAGCAGCTCTGCTACAGCTCCATTTTCTGTACCATGGTGCACCAACTCTGTTTAAAACTGTATTGGATAACTGACGAAGCTTTTAGAAATCAAAATGATGTGAAGTACTTTTTCTAGTCAGGTTTCCACTTAATGCATCCTATAGTGGTTCTGGCACAACTGAGGGGATGGCATGCTTCACTGTGCGCATGAGATCATACTGAGGCAAGAACATCTGAAGGTGAAAGCATGGCTCTTGCCGTGTGCATCTATCTTTGAACAAATGCATTTATTTCTATAATCAAAATCACATTCATCAGATGTTTTGAAAGTTTTTTAGAAGATTTCTAATTCATCAAAGAGCATGTATTTTTTTGGGGTTGCAGTCATATGCTTATGGAAAATCATATCCTTCTTTTTGCTTGTGTTGCATGATATCTGCCTTGTCCCCCCTACTTCTGATCCCAGATTAATTTTACTGGCTCTTCACTTTCAGGCATTACCATGTGAGCTAACTGTAGAGCAGATATTCTACAGTAGTTCCCCAAATACATCTACTAGATAGAACCACAGTGCTTTATCTTGTGAGCTTTGTATTCAGTACAACCAGAGAATATATAGAGATGAGTTTGTTCAAGTTGTCTTGTGCTGTTTGAGGGGGACCTATGGCATCAAAGGGGTCCTATGGAATCAGAGCTATTCACCAGTGCTTGGTGGACATGACGAAGAATCTGTGGAAGTTATGTGTCTGCTGGAGAAGCAACCAGAAGACCAATGAGGCATTCATAGAAAATATGAGATGTTTAAATGGGGAGCTGAATTAACCCTCTACTGTGCACATAGATACCTGTAAGCAGAAGCAAAAGTGCATTTGTACTAGGCTAATGCTAAGTCTCACCATAGATGTTTGCAAGGGAAATGTCAATGTATGAAATACAGACATACTTTGCGACTTACCTAGGTCTTAACTGAAAGGCAAAGTCAGCATGCCAGTAAACAATAACAGTGTGAAGCTCGAGACTGAAAACTGGCTAATACACAACCTACAGCTACAGTCTATTTCATATTTGCTATTGAAATTATCCCAAAAGTTTTCTAAGTTGGATAAACTTGTTTTGTGGGGGAAGGAGTGAGGTGCAGTATGTGCATACACCAAAAATAGATCCATATCCTTCCTCTGCGAGAATGGTTAAACCTACGTTCTGTGAACAGATCCATAAGGCCTATGAACTATCTCATCCCACCAAGAACTTAGAATCTGGGATTTCAAATATGACTTTAATACAGCGTCTGGGTCCTGTTCTGGCTCATCTTATGGAATTAAGCAGTCAAACAGGACGGAAAAGCTTAGCCAGTGAAGAGCTGCTTCTTAGCGTAAAGATTCCTGGCTATTCCTATACAATAAAAACTGCCTTAAAATCCTTATAATGGATGTCTTTTTTGTTCACTGCTCCTGTAAAACATTACATCCTAAAAAGCAGTTCTTTCACACAGCCATGTAATATTCTGCTGACAAAACTTCTGCAGCTTTTAAAAGTGGAATTAGCACGATCTAAAACTATCTCCTCTCGTTTCTTACTGATCCAGAAACACAAATCTATTATGAAGCTTTTTCAAAACATTTTTCACTGTCGTCTAAATACTTTAGCCATGATACTACAGCTCTTAAAATAGAGCAGGCTCAACGTTACTCCCTCCTCACACATAAGAGCTGTAGCATATTGCATTTCAGTCGTATCTTGGTACCTATTATTTAAACATTCTGCTCTTTGCCCACTCTATTCTTCATGCAATTAAGAAACCTTCTGCTAGCATAATATCCACTGATTTATATAACCAAGCCCTATTTAGACAAGCCAACATTTTAGACCTCTTTTACTGCAGCTGCAGTATACTGGATAGAGAATGTAAAACACTGGCCAAAACACTGAAAAAAGATGTTATTTTGAGTGTCCAACTTGACACACTTTCAAAGATTTAAATTTGAGAGGCTGGGTAGATGTTTTTCTTGAAAGCTGGACAACCTTTAAGATATCCCAGTGTCAGCCTTGAGATTCTTCTTGCATTTCATGGTAATTATAATGCTCTGTGAACTCTGGAGCATTTGGATAATATCTGAACATCTCATATATTCAAATGCATTTCAGTAAAATACATCAGGCTCTTCATTAAAAGCTATAGCCTGGCTGAAGCTGAGTCTGATTTCAGACAGTGCACAAAATGAAGTGCTCTAGAGAAGAAGGTGGGGCTGATCAGTGGTAGAAGAAGGAAGAGAAAAAATCAAATGCAAAGGATATAGCAGTAATAAAATTCTTTCTGACTGCATAAGACTTAACTCTTCTGCTACTGTAGAGACATGAAGTTTTCTCTGAATTCTGTGATAAGACAACCTGCTAAATTACCCACCCTAATCATATTTTTTGTTGTGTACGTGCAACTAGAGAAAAAAACTGGATCATGCAGAGTAGGAGAGATCTAGGTTTCTGATAGTACAAGTATATATATATTTTGCTTTTATTTATACATTTTGTATATGATCTTTCCTTCTTCCTGCATTAGTGAATAGGACTTATAACGGATAAACAAACTCCAAATACAAGCACTTGAAGGATTGCACATGGTGACATTGAGAAATTTATTTTAGTTTCCGTACAATCTTTGTAACATTTTCAGCAAAATCCCAGGAAAATAGCTGCTCCAAGGGCAAAAAAAAAAGCATCAATCCTCAACTTATTGTTCTGGAGCAAGGGAATATATCAGATTCCTTGTGGTTTATAGGTTTGATTTACTGTCTTGAGGATTGTGGTCTACTTTTCTGTACCTTTCTGGTTCAAAGTGTTATTTGTTCTAGTCACTCAGTCTTCAAGAAAACTAGATAGCTATCCTAAGATAAATGTGGTAGGTGAATATACTTAGTTTTCCATTGGGTCCAAAATATGCTTTTATTGTGTATGGCAGTGAATGGATCTAATCAGATGGACCACACATGAGCAAGCTGTCTAAAAGCCAAAATACTAGGTTAGAAAGAGAACCCAAGATTTTAAGAAATTTGATCTCTATGATTTAAGAAGAAAAGATTATCTTGTTTGGTTCAGTATAAGTTGTGTGAGGCCAGGAATTGAAGCATATCCAACTGTTCCTACCTTGATGCAATGCTGGAAGATCTGTTGTGATCACACTCACTAAATGCTGTGCTTCCACACTGTCCTAGTGAATATGATTTTGTACTCAAACACTCAACTACTGCCTCAAAGTACAGTTAAGGAGAGAATGAACAAGGGGTGCAAGAGAGATTACAAGCAAGGAGAATTTGTTGCTCTCTTTCTACTTTTCTTACTTGTTTGCTTTAGGAGCATAGAATCATGTTTCGATAGTTATCGAATTAATAGTTGTTTTCACATATAAGAAATGGAATGTGCCAGCTTGTGAATTTCCCTGGGCTGTCTGCTCAAGATCTCAGGCCCGATGTGCAGGAAGAAAGTGGGAAGCCACCATGCTTTATCACAACTAACATTGCTGCCAGTGGATGGCAATTTGTTTCTGGTCCCAGCATGCCAACCTGGTTAACTCCCAATCAGTTGAAGGTTGACATCATTAGGCAGAGGAATTAGGAGCTGTTTTCAGGATTCACTCTGAGACAAGCTCTGAATGACTTAACTGGCCTTGTTCATTTGACGCTTTCATTAGAAAGCAAGAAACGGTGGTTTTGGGTTTTTTTTTTTATACATTCTTCCTGTCCAGTATCTCATTAAAGAAAATAAGTCAGTTAAACCCAAACTTTCTGGCTCTTAACTCTGTTTTTACCTTCATTAGCAGTGAAAGACACTGGTATCATAGAAGAATCATAGAATCATAGAAACACAAAGTTTAGAAAAGGCCTCCAAGATCATCCAGTCCAACTGCGTACCTATCACCAATATTTCCCCAGTAAACCATGTCCTTTAGTCCACATCTAAACGTTTTTTGAACACTTCCAGGGACAGTGACTCAACCACTTTCCCGTGCAGTCTATTCCAGTGCCTGACTACTCTTTCAGAGAATAATTTTTTCCTAATATTTTCTGTTCTCCAGCAGCTTCTGACCTGCTGCACTACTGACATACTGAGAAGAAGAGGCTATGCACAATCTCCCTATGTAATGTGGCCCATAGTTCACACTGCATCAGGCAGTGTTCACTAATTTGTATCTTATGTGTTGCTTTCTCAGGTACACCACTTCTTTCAGAACTGGATTTCATTCTCATGCTTTGCTTTCTTCTACTCATTTAGAATACCAAATATAGGCCACTTTTGTTTTTGGTTGTCATTTTCTCCTACACTGTCAGGGTCTTACACATAGCACAGCCTATGTCTTCAGCCTGTCCAGTGATCCTGAAGACTATAATTGCTCCCATAAAACAAGGCCAAAGGCACTCTTTCTAGACTGACTTTGTGATTGACTATAATGAAGAAAACCTGCTGCAGACAACATCTTGAGAAGATTACCTCTGGATGCATTTATAGAAAGCTTAGTTTTGTATCGTGTCCATACCTCAGGATTATGTATCCTTAATTTGGAACTTTTATCAATTTCTAAGATTGTATCCATTGAAATGAACAGATACACAGTGTTGTTAACCTAAAACTTTCAAATTACGGCAATGAGAGGACATGGTTAGTGGGCTTGTGGGGATGGGTTAGTGATTGCTCTGGATATTTTCCAACCCGAATGGTTCTATGAATCTATGAATCTATTATCTACGAATGTCTTTTATGATGTCTACTATTGCATAGAAAAGGTGTGTATTCTCTTTGTCTACAGGGCTGACATATTAATGGTGGCCACAAACATGATGTATATTATGTTTGTCTGACCCATGCCAAAGCACCTTCGATCCCTTGGTGATGAAATAAAATCTTTCAGGAGATCAAATTTTAAAAAGAAAAATATCTGAGCACATCAGAAAATCTAAAGGGCACTTTAAGGAAAGCATGTATCCCAAAGAGGGTGTTGAAGTAAATAGATATGACATTTCTTCTTCTAAGAGCACCTGCCAAAGCCTCACCAAACATAATATGTCAAATACAGAAAATGTTATTTTTAATATATTTGTCTAATCTTTTAGTGAAACAGAGGTTTTCTTCCCTCTAAAATAAAATAAGTATCTTTACTTTTAGGCTTTGCTCCATTGTTTCCAGCACAAACAAGATTTTTTATATCTTCTCCTTTACCACTCACTTTTTATATAAGGACAATGCTCAACAGAATGAAAATTAGTGTCTTTCAGCAACATTTGTCATGCTAACAGCTTACCTATTCCCAGGAATGCACTTTTTAAAACTCTTCTATATTCTCATCTTCAACAAAGTTTTATTGAGAACATTAGTAAGATGCACTTTTAACCTAAAGTGATTTTCCTCCGTACTAATATGGTTACAGATTGCCTTTTTTTCCTGTTTTTTATTTACATACAAATCTAAGATGCATATATCTTTAACAAATAAAAGCTTTCACCCACATTTAATTTATTTATCTTCTATTATCTGCAACTCTTTTATTGAAGCTTAAATAATACTTCCATCAGCAAAATGGCTTCTGCATTAGCATCTTTCTTAAAAGTTTTAAGTGTCCCATTTCATTTCTGGTAGTTGATTCATCTTGTGCAACAGCTCTGTTTACCTCCTCATAGGGAACTAACATAACATTATGCTATCCTGAGTCAAATACAGTGATGGTGATTTAAATTGTTGAAAAGTGGCAAAATCTTCTGCAGTTTATTTCATTTTTCCAATATACTTGCCATTGACTTATATTATGCTGGTCCACTTTGTGTAATGTTCTTGTTTATCTTACATTTCCCAAGATCTTCCAGCTCTTAGCAGTATGGTTTCCTATCCATGTTTATACTGCTATCATCAATAGCCTCTATATGCTTCATTTGAAAATGAGTCATTTCTTTTTCCTGGAAAATTAACTGAGTCTCCTGTAGCAGTTTCTAAGTGTTTTTGTTTCAACCATAATCCAATTGCTTATCAGAGACCAATTAAAAAATGCAAGATGTTCTGTTCAACATCATATTTAAAAGGATTGTTTGTATAAGCTCATGTTCATTTTAAAGTTTTTCAAAATATTTCATGTTTAATCTGAGTACAATGCATTCTTTTCACTTATAAAGCTTATTTTCATAGTTGTTAGTTGAATCAGAAGGATGCTTTTGAGCTCAATTTGTAAAAAGAAAGCCTCTTGAATTGCTTTTACTGTAGCCAAAGACTGCTTGCAGCCAATGTTTACAGACTGAAAATTTGGGGTGTTTCTATCATTGTCCATATTTATAGACAGTTTTAGTTCAAGTTTCATCAAATAATAGATGATTGAATTTATGTTGGGTTAGTCAGAACCTTGTTGAACTATGAATACCTCCATGATATTTCACAATCACTTTAGGCTCTGTTCCAATATTTCACTCTCTTCATGGTGCAAAATGTTTTCCTTATAGCTAGTCATAATTTCCCACATTTCAACCAGTGCTGAGTACAGAGGGACGATCACCGTCTGCTCTTGCTGGCTGCATTATTGCTACCACAAACCAGGATGCTGTTAGCCTTCTTTTCCATGTAGGCACAATTCTGACTCATGTTCGCTGGTGCTGTAATTATATATGTTCAAGAGCATGTGATACTTAGTGCTATCCCCCCAAGTGGATTAGCAGCAGTTGGTAGTTGTCTAAAGGCAGGGTGAAACTCATCAGTCTCTGTGCAACATCCCAGATTCAATCCTCAGCAGTTGATAAGAGAGCAAACCTGTCTGGCGAATGAATGTTTCTGTCTTCTGCAGAAATCTGCAGCCATGAGCATCCTCTGCTGTCTCTGCCTGCCAATACGTGGATCATTCACTGATGGCCCATATGTAATCCTGGAGGGAATTTGCTTCTCCTCACTTGTGGCAGGCACATCTGTAAGTGTACATCTGACATCTGCAGGCAAAGAAAAAGTCTTCCTTCTACTACTAAATGGCACAAGCTCCCAGTCTTCAACTTGGCAGTGTCAATCTTCCTTTAGTTTAGATATAGCATCTACCTACCTATCTACCTGGGCATCATCTATCTGCCCTTCCTTCTGTGCAATAAAATGTTTGGGTCCTGACTCTAAAGATTTTGGAAACAACCTGTGATTCTTTGTTCTCTGCTTTTATTTTCCTCCCTGATAAAGCACACCCTGCTCACTTCCTCTAACAGATCTTTTACCTAGGAGCTCAGTACCTCAACCAGAACTTCTTCAGGACTGAAAACTGAAAGTCAGACCATTGCTTGTAACATATCATCATCTTACATTCCCTAACTGGCATTTCAGCACACTCTTTAGGAGTGCTTCTGCATCTTTTCTTGTTGGTCTTATTCATAAAAACAGGTAACTTTCACATCTTTATCCCTCTACTGGGACATGAATAGTTTTCACAATGTTTCAAAGATTGTTATCACTAGTCTAAAAGCTACTGATGTGATCTCTCTGGGGATAACCCTCAGAAACTTGAGTGCAAACTACTTCTGGTCACCTGTAACAGTTGTAGTGGTAATAGTGTGCCGTGCTCTGTGCAGATGAGAAAACCAAGTGATTGATACAGATTTTAAACATAAAATGTTCTGGGCTCCTACCATAAAGGCTCCTCCCTCCATCAGTGTGCCTTGGAAGAGCATTTAAGATCTTCTATTTTGCTTTTCCTTTGATGACTAAAATTTCACTCTACAACAGGAGTAGATGAAAATTCCCACAACCCACAATCGCCCATTTGCAAGACTTTATGCACAATGCAGTGCATACATGATGAATTGCCTGGTACTGGCAATGTTAGATAGCATCTTATATTTTGGATTACGAGCTGATGAGCTATGACTGCAGTTTATTGCACTGATTATCATTCCACTACTACCTTCTGCTTCCCCAGCTGTTGTGTTCATTGGTTGCTGCCTGTATTGGACTGTAAGCTCTTTGGAGCATGAGGTATCTTTCAGATACTGCTATATAACGACTAATGTGTGTTAGGAGTTACCCTCTCTCTTCATGCAGAAGAAGATCACATTACCATCTAATATTGCACATTAAACAAGTTTGTGGATGACATCAAGTTGTGTGGTGCAGTTGACATATCTGAAGGACAGGATGCCAATCAGAGAGAACTAGATAGGCTCAAGTATTTGGCCTAGCTGAACCTTGCAAGGTTCAAGAAATCCAAGTGCAAGGTTTTGCACACTTGTCAAGACAACATCCACTACCAATGCATGCTGCTGAAAAAGCCTTGGGGATACTGGTGGATGGCAGCTGGGCGTGAGCCAGCACTGTGCCCTCACAACCCAGAAAGTTAATTGTATGCTAGGCTGCATTCAAAGCAGGGCAAGGGAGGTGATTCTCTCCCCCTGCACTGCACTGGTGAGACCTCACCTGGAGTACTGCGTCCAGATGTGGAGTTCTCAGTACAGGAGAGACATGGAGCTGTTGGAGAGCGTCCAGCGCAGGGCCATAATACAAGGAATGGAACGTCTCTCCTAGAAGGACAGGCTGAGGGAACTGGGCTGTGCAACCTGGAGAAGAGAAGGCTCCAGGGAGATCTGAGAGTGGACTTTCAATATATAAAGGGGGGGGCTAAATGGAAGAGAACAGACTCTTTAGTGGGGTTTGTTGTGATAGGACAAGGGAAAATAGTTTCAAGTGAAAAAAGAGAAGATTTAGACTGGATATAAAGATGAATCTTTTATGGTAAGGGTGGTGAAGCACTGGCACAGGCTGCCCACAGAGGTGCTCAGTGCCCCATCCCTGGATACACTAAAGGCCAGGCCGAACGGGGCTTTGTGCACCTGATGGAGCAGTAGGCATCCGTGCTCATCGCAGGGGAAATGGACTAGGTGACCTCTGATGGTCCCATACAACTGAAAAAAATGTATAAATGTATGCTTCTGTGATGAATTTGAGTCACAAAATAAATTTTCTTTTTTTATTTACTGAAGGACCACAGTCATGAAGGTATGTTTAAAATTAGCTTGGATCTTGCAGAGTCTAAAATCCTGCAATAAGAAAGTCCCTAGGAACTTCCAAACTATAGAAATAAGAGATGGAAGTGGAATAGACAAAGCACAGATTTCAGCAAGTTGATAGAAGGGAGGTGCCCAAAGAATTCAGAGAATCTCAAACTGATTTCTTCTAATGAAGTGCAACATTGTGCAGAACAGAAAAATCTCAAGTACTTTCATGTACAGACCCTTTTCAAAAGTCAGAATTTCAAAGCAACACAATAATTTCTGTTACACGTTGCTGAGTGCACTTTTCCAGATATTCAGCTTGCATTTCCAGTTTCCATCAGTTTTCCCAGAAATATGTACAAGGTCACCACTAATATAAATAAAAATCACATGGAATATGCTTAATAGTCATATTCTTCATATTCTACTCGTATACCATTTTCAGTTACATTAGAAGGATTTAACTTATAAAAGGAACATACATTAAATGAAAAACAACAGTTACTGGTGGGAATGAACAATACATTTGCTCAGTAGCTTGTTTTGTATTCGTAGATATGACATTGATATTTTGAATGTCTAGTATTAGCTATGAAATAGGTGATACTGGTCAGTGCTGCAGTGAAATACAATGGGTTAATCAGACTAACAATCTGATTCTATGTATTTATTTCTATATTCCTGCATCTTCTGATATAAATCTGTGGAACTCTGAGTCACATTACAGAAGGACAGAATTGTCTACTCTTATAATAGTAGATTTATAGAGATTCATTTCATTCTTGTTGCAATTCACTATTCTACAGAACATTTTGAAAAAGCATTGCAGGAATATCTTTTCCTTCCTTCCTTCCTTCCTTCCTTCCTTCCTTCCTTCCTTCCTTCCTTCCTCCCTTCCTCCCTTCCTCCCTTCCTACCTTCCTCCCTTCCTCCCTTCCTCCCTTCCTCCCTTCCTCCCTTCCTCCCTTCCTCCCTTCCTCCCTTCCTCCCTTCCTCCCTCCCTTCCTCCCCTCCCTCCTTCCTTTCCTTCCTTCCTTTCCTTCCTTCCTTTCCCTCCTTCCTTTCCCTCCTTCCTTTCCTTCCTTCTTTTCCTTCCTTTTTTTTCTTTTTTTCCCCCTCGGAATGACAATCTGCCTCCCTAAAATCCATCTGGAGTTTCCCCTGAATAAATAATTTGTGGTCTAAATTATTCAATGATATTGCTATGTGATGTTAAACATCTGTTGTGTTTCATCCCTCAAAGTTCATTTCACTGATTGGTTATGAAATTTTTTCTTTTAGTTAAAAAAATTGTTTTGGGTACCTTGAATTAAATGCATTAAATATATGCATACAAGAAAATAATATACATTTTATCACCTACAATGATAGTAAGGTCTTTGTAGGTGACAGATATTACTAATCCTGTAGATACTACTGAAAAGGTTTTTAATATAAGCATCCCGGAAAAGATTAGAACAAAAATGACTATACCAGGATTCCTGAGTTATAAATAAAGTTGTTTTTCTGGGAAAGCACCTGCTTTTATATATTAATGAGAAATTTCACGGGGGCATATTTTGCCCTCAGACACTCATGCATAAATCAAATTGATTTCAATAGAAATCATGAGTGCATATTTGGTTGCTTTTACTGGAGCAGCAGTATTGCAGAGGCTTCTGCAGAGATTACACAGCTAGATTTGCCTTTAACCTTAAAATCCCCATTTTACACTTGAATTGGCAATTTTAGCTTCCAGATCTGACAAAGTCATTCCACAGGGAAATAAAATCTCCCAAGAAGAGCTAGAGATTGGCAGAGTGTCCTAGAGAAAGTATTAGTGTGTGCTTGTTCTGTTCCTACACCCATCCCCAGGCATCTGCTCTAGGCCATTTTCAGACCAGGATGATGGGTTAGAGGGACCTTTAATCTAATGTGGTACAACAAATTTTATTTCAGTGAGTAATCATGATTTTTGAAATGAATATATATATATGTGTATATATATATATATATATATATATTTCAGGTTAAATGGAATGCTTTCTGTTTTAAACTTTCATTTTCTTGATTTGTTGACTAGGAGCCACCACAGCCAATAGGTAACTTCTTTGACATGGTAGTGCTGGGTTGATGGTTGGAGTTAGAGGTTTTTTGCAACCCTAATGATTCTGGGATTTTGTAATCGTTTTGGAGAGTGTGGATAAAACTTGTCATCTCAGTACACTCTTAAACTTGCCTTCTCCAGGCTTACAACTGGGGGTATCAGAGTGAAGTTATCTACATGACAACAGTCTTCATTGTGGCAGTTGTACAAAAAGGAGAAAATAGGTTAAAAAAAACCTCAAACAAATAAAAATCTAGCTTCATATTAAACTCCTTTAAAGCAATTTTGTCTTAATATAGGGAGAAAAAGAAAACTTAAAAAAAAAAAAAAACTTACTTATTTGATTCTTTCTTAGCTGTATATTTTCTTTGAAAAAGACCGGTTAAAACCACCTACTGTGACTTTCTCCACATGCTCCAGCATTGGATGCTATCCTGAGACCCTGCTCTCCTCTCAGTGCATTTTTTTAGAATGAAGTCTACTTCTGGCATTTTCAAAACACTGTCTGTGTTTTGCTAAATGTGGTAATGGTGCATTTAGTGAGTCCACACCACCTCGTTATTTCTTTGACAGCATTCCTCTCAACACAAATAAACTACCCCCATGACCCTTCTCCCCTACAGCTGCATCTCAAATTCAAACATAACAGGTTATTTGAGAAGAAGCATTGATAACCCATGGCCCAGTGTGTATATTTAGCTCTGCAAGAATAAAAAGCCAGTGACAAAAAAAAAACACCCACTTTGTTTACATGAGCTCCATACATTAAATGATTGAGAATGCTTTGAGAATGCTGCTTTTCCCAAATTTTATATCAATTGGGAATGCAGCTAGCATCTGTATCAGTGATCAATATATCACCAAGCCAACAACTGACACCTGGGGGATCTGTATGTGTCTGAAAAATCCCACCACAGGCTCACTTGTATCTAAACAAATTATTTCAAGTCAGTTAATTAACTAGACTTAAATGCATTTGTATGTGTTCTGTGGTTCAATATGGAAATATTTAGACTTTTTTTTTTTTATTAAATTCTGAGTAAGTTCATCAACTCATATTCATCAGCTAGTTAATTCTTTTGTAATAGATACTGATCTCACAACTCACAAAGTATCATCTCAGATAATAGACTGTTGAAAGAACATTATGACCTTGTGGGCATCTTGGTATTTTAATCCAAGAATCATCCTAATAAGAACAATTTTTCTATCAGCCACTAGAGAGCAATGTCTCAGCTCACTCCATCAGCAATTCATTGACCTTCTTAGCTTTAAGCGATTATTGCCTGACATTCAAACTAGGTTACATTTTGAGCTTTACTATTCTCTGTACTCTCTCTTTTGGTAATGATGGCGGATGAAATGTGGCAGTCAGTTGATTGGGTACTTGAGTTCAGCTCTTACTAATCATAAACACGTGTTCTATTCCAACCCATTTGTACATGAAGTAGACTTTCATTACACTGTCATCAGATGTGCAGAACTTTATTGCCAAAGGTCAAGTGTCTTGCTATAGTCAATGTCTGTACCTTGGCCTCTATCAGCTACTTAGATGGAATGTAAACTGAAAAATGTCTAGCATGTGGTCACAGAGAATACTGAGATTTAAAAACAGTCCCAGGATTAGTATGACCCACAGAATAATGAGGGAACAATCATGAGTATTTCTTTTCAACTTCAAATGACTCTGAAAGAGTCATGCATAATAAATATATGATTCACAGTCAGCTACTTAGCCTGCTGTCTTACAAATCCCTAATTTGTTATCTAGTAAATATAGTAATACTTAAAATACAGAAACTCAATCAATGAGTATCTCTTTCTGTCACTTATCTGGAATACAAAAATTGCCATGCATTGCTGCTAGACATGATTACAGGTTACATGTACAAACCATGATTTAAAGAACTGTACAAAGTGCATCAAAAAGCTGAAGAGTCATTTAAACATAATATTATTATTAGCTCTCCTCCTCCTGCCTCATTTCTTGTGGTGTACTGTTAGGACTGTTTCCCAAACACAGGACTTAGAAATGGAGAGTTATCTGATCAAAAGCCTGTATTCAGAAGAGCCTCCTGCAAGTGATCCTTTCTTTTATTACAACGGGATTTAGTAATATTGCTTCAAATTGTCAGGACAGAGTGCTAGACAGCATGTCTACCTCTGTGGTAAACATCATGAGTTGCAAGGGAGAAGCACAGAGCCATGAAAACAGATGATCCCAAATGGGGATATTTGAAAAGCATCTAGTCTGTGTATGGCACTGAATAGAAATTGAGAAAGAATATTAGAAAACTCAATATCTAATTCATTTCATGGGTGAACCAGTCACATCCAGAGGTCTCTTCAAATCTCAACCATTCTGTCATCTGTCTAGCAGCATTTTCATTGAGTTTCCAATGACAGGCTGAAGTTCTATGAGCCTATGATGTAAATATAGTCAGGATTCAGAAAACAAGAAGCCTAAATCCTGCAGGTACTAAATACACCTAATTATACCTACTTCAGTAGGAACTGTGCTGCTCTCTACTTGTGGTAATGAGATGATGTAGAACATGTTGTCTTAAGTTCATAGGAGAGATGTTCTCAGGATTGATAGCTTTATCTCACAATTTAAGTGGATTTTAGACATGTCAGATATTTCTGGTTTTCAAAATGCGTGTGAATATGTTGTATGGTTTTAATCTGTGTGGGTCCATGATCCTTTCCCTCTGTTATGTTTGAATTTTGGAACTGAAAATAAGAAAGCTTGTCAAAGCCTTTATTTTCCCCGGCTACATGTCAAACCTATGTAGAACTCTACATTCAACATGTACTTTCATAAAACAGCATGGGTTTCATGAAATTGAAAAGATTTGTCAACTTTCAGAAGATGTACAGCTGAGATATCAGTTTGTAATTATATCTGAAATGTGGTAGTTAAGCTCCTTTCATTGTTCTCAGTTTTGTCTTTAAAACTGTATGCTTTGCCAACGAATGCCACAAATGGTGTGCTTGAGATTAAAAAAGCAAACCAAAATAAATTAAATTAAAAACTCAAACAATTACCCAGACTAATTGACCTATTTATAGGCTGGATTGATAGGCTGATGCCAATTCTATGAACATCAACAAGACCAACTGCCAACTCCTATGCTTTCATCACTACTTCATGCATTGCTCAGGCTTTGGGCAGAGCACCTGGAAAGATCTGTGGAGAAATATTATGCAACAATTGACTGAACATGAGCCAGCAGCATGCCCAAGAGGTAACAGCCTTAAGTTGCACTAGGGGAGGTTCAAGTTAGACACTACAAAAAATTTATTCTCAGAAAGCACGGTGGCGCATTGGCACAGGCTGCCCAGGGAAGTGGTGGAATCACCATCCATGGAGGTTTTCCAGAAAAGGGTACATGTGGCACTGAGACACATGGTCAGTAGGAATGGTGAGGATGGCGTGGTGGTTGGGTGAGGAGATCTTAGTGGTCTTTTTCAATTTTATTGATGCTACGATTCTATGACTCTATTTTCTCAAACCTATTTGCTATGACTTCCAAAATATTCATTAACCTTACTGGTGTTACTACTCACATTTACAGAATCATAGAATCACAGAATTATAGGGGTTGGAAGGGACCTTCAGAGATCATCGAGTCCAACCCCCCTGCCAAAGCAGGTTCCCTACAGTAGGTCGCACAGGTCGGCATCCAGGCAGGTCTTGAACATCTCCAGAGAAGGAGACTCCACAACCTCCCTGGGCAGCCTGTTCCAGTGCTCCGTCACCTCACTGTAAAGAAGTTCTTGCGCATGTTTGTGCGGAACTTCCTATGCTGCAGTTTCCAGCCGTTTCCCCTTGTCCTGTCTCCACTCACCACTGAAAACAGTCTGGCCTCGCCATTCTGCCCCCCACACCTTAAATATTTATAGACCTGGATCAGGTCCCCTCTCAGTCTTCTTTTCTCAAGGCTGAACAGACCCAGTTCACTCAGCCTTTCCTCATAGCAGAGATGCTCCAGGCCCTTCACCATCTTGGTGGCCCTCCGCTGGACTCTTTCCAAGAGATCCCTGTCTTTTTTGTACTGGGGAGCTCAGAACTGGACGCAGTACTCCAGATGAGGTCTTACCAGGGCAGAGTAGAGGGGGAGGATCACCTCCTTTGACCTGCTGGCCACGTTCTTTTTAATGCACCCCAGTAAGCCATTGGCCTTTTTGGCCACAAGGGCACACTGCTGGCTCATGGCCAACCTGTCATCCACCAGGACACCCAGGTCCCTTTCCGCAGAGCTCCCCTCCAGCAGGTCATCCCCCAACCTGTACTGGTGCATGCAATTATTCCTCCCCAGATGCAAGACTCTACACTTGCTTTTGTTAAACCTCATCCGGTTTTTTTCTGCCCAGCTCTCCAGCCTATCCAGGTCTTGCTGAATGGCAACACAGCCTTCAGGCGTGTCAGCCAATCCTCCCAACTTCGTATCATCAGCAAACTTGCTGAGGGTGGCCATTATTCCCTCATCAAGGTCATTGATGAAGATGTTGAACAAGACCGGACCCAGCACAGACCCCTGAGGAACACCGCTAGTTACAGGCCTCCAACCGGACTCTGCACCACCAACAACGACCCTCTGTGCTCTGCCAGTCAGCCAGTTCTCAACCCACCTCACTGTCCACTCATCTATCCCACACTTCCTCAGCTTTGTTATAAGGATGTCGTGGGGGACAGTATCAAATGCCTTGCTGAAATCAAGGTAGACTACATCCACTGCTCTCCCCCTATCCACCCAGCCAGAGACAACATCATAGAAGGCTACCAGGTTGGTCAAGCACGACCTCCCCCTTGTGAACCTGTGCTGACTACTCCTGATAACCTCCTCTTCTTCCAGTTGTCTGGAGATGACATCCAGTACAAGCTGTTCCATCACCTTTCCAGGGACAGAGGTGAGGCTGACTGGCCTATAATTGCCTGTGTCTTCCTTCTTGCCTTTTTTGAAGACTGGGGTGACGTTGGCTATCTTCCAGTCTTCAGGCACCTCCCCCATCTTCCAAGACTTCTCAAAGATGACAGAAAGCGGTTCAGCAATCACCTCTGCCAGCTCCCTCAGCACCCGTGGATGAATCCCATCGGGTCCCATGGATTTGTGAACATTGGTGTTGCCTAGGCGCTCCTGGACCACCTCTTCCCTGACAGAAGGGAGGTCATCCATTCCCCAGATCCTCTCACTAACCTCCAGGGTCTCAGATTCCTGAGGGGGAGCTTTTTCACTGAAAACAGAAGCAAAGAAGGCATTCAGTATCTCTGCCTTCTCAGCATCCCCCGTTACCAGAACACCCCCGTCACTTAGCAGGGGAGCCACATTCTCCCTAGTCTTCCTTTTACTGTTAATGTACTTGAAAAAACCTTTTTTTATTATCCTTTGTCCCCTTTGCCAGATTTAATTCCAGGCGGGCTTTAGCCTTCCTTGTCGCATCCCTGCAGACCCTGACAACATTCCTGTATTCTTCCCAAGTAGTCAGACCCTTTTTCCACATTTCATGGGCCTTCTTCTTTCCTTTGAGTTTGTGCACGAGCTCCTTGCTCATCCACACAGGTCTCCTGCCACCCTTTCCCGATTTCTTCCTCACAGGGACACACCGATCCTGAGCTTGGAAGAAGAGCTGCTTAAATGCCAACCAGCTCTCACAGGCCCCCTTGCCTTCCAACACCCTAGCCCACGAGACAGCTCCAAGCAGGCCCCGAAAGAGATCGAAGTTGGCTCTCCTAAAGTCCAGGATAGCAATCCTACTTTTTGCTTTACTTCTTCCACTCAGGATCTTGAACTCCACCATCTCGTGGTCACTACAACCCAAGCTGCCCCCGACCTTTACTTCCCTGACAAGCCCTTCTCTATTAGTGAGAATAAGGTCCAGCAGTACCCCTCTCCTTGTCGATTCCTCAACCACCTGCATCAGGAAGTTGTCTTCAACTCATTGCAGGAACCGTCTGGACCGCGCATGCCTGGCCACATTGCTTTTCCAGCAAATATCTGGATGATTGAAGTCCCCCATAAGCACCAGCGCCTGGGATCGTGACGCTGCTTCCAACTGTTTGTGGAAGGCCTCATCAACCTCCTCCACCTGATCAGGAGGCCTGTAGCACACACCCACAACGGTGTCAGCCATACCAGCCCGCCCCTTGATTCTTACCCACAAGCTCTCCACTGCTACACCACTCTCCCCCAGGTGGAGTTCAATACATTCAAGCTGCTCTCTTACATAAAGAGCAACTCCACCACCCCGCCTTGCCGGCCAATCTTTTCTAAAAAGCACATAGCCCTCCATGACAACATTCCAGTCATGCGAGCTGTCCCACCACATCTCTGTGATCACAATGAGATCATAGCCATGTGACCGCACGCAGATCTCCAACTCTTCCTGTTTATTTCCCATACTGCGCACATTAGTGTATAGACACTTCAGGGAGGCAGCATTCCCCTGCCACACTCCATCCCTTCGAACTCCACCCTCGTCACCCATCAAATTCACTTTTGAACCTTGAACTACCTGAACCTCAGCAGTCCTCATTTTGTCCCCTTCCCCCTTCTTACCTAGTTTAAAGACCTTTCTGATTTACACCAGTCAGATCTTTCAAATCACTGGAAAAGTTTAACTATTAGAAGTAAAAATGTAATTGATCATAATCATGAAAAAATAAATACAAGCACACACATTTATAGTGTTTTTTTGTTGAGCACTTGGATAAATAATAGGTTATAGATTATAGTTATAAATTAAGAAACTAGGAAATACTTACTGTGATTTCTTGTTCTGCTCTCTCAGAGATATTTTTTTTTTTTCCAAATGATATCAATCAAAATTTTAAATCAAGTTCTGTCCTCAAATCATTTAGTTTTTTGGTTTTTTCTCTTGTTATTTTTGTTTGTTGTACAATCTCTGGGGAAGTTAGAAAGATAAATTCTTTCTGATAGTTTGATGTAAACAAATCACTGCGTGACAAGAGAAAAAAATTCTTAGAAATATTTAAGATAGGAATGAGATAAAGGATGTGTATGGAGTCTAACATATTTCTGCCTGATTCCTGGAGGCATTCAAAGCCAAGCTGGATGGGGCTGTGAGCAACCTGATCTAGAGGGAGGTGCCCCTGCCTGTAGCAGGGGGCTGAAACTAACTGATATTCAAGGTCCCTTCCAACTCAAGCCTCGCTATGATACTATAATTATTTGTAACTTTTGTCATGGCTGTTGTCCAAATTATTTTGAAGTAAATGAGATTTTACATGTAAAAATAATCATTTTTACATTTCTGCCGTTTTCTGATGGCCACAAATTCTGTGTCCAGTCCACTTAAAATTATACGTATCTGGTGAAAAGACTCCAATAAGAAGTAAAATATAAGAGAAAGTCTTGTATTACTTTTGCTTTGAAGTGATTTCACGCAGTTTCAGTTAATTCCCTCCCAGTGTAGAAATGGATCATGGGATTCTCATTTAGGAGTGATTTTTAAGGATCAGTCTGCCTTCTTCTGTGCCTTTAAATCAAAAGATGAAAACAACAAATGACTTCCAATGTGAAGGACTGATTGCAGATGTGGTTTTTCCGCTTAATCCACACTAGACGTTAATTGTAAATCCTTTCTCTGATAGCAAGTATCTCTTTTAGCATGGACTGAAATCTAGGAAAGATCTGCCATTGACTTCAGAAATTATTAAACCAGCATACTTGTAGCACATTGCAAGGAACAATTATACGTCAGATATCAAATTTTTTATTAGCACTGGAAAGGTACTCAGCCTTCTCAATTCCATTTATATGCTGACAGAAGACAAAGAATTTAATCAAAATTCCTTTGTTAAAAATGATTTTTTTTCTGCTATTAATTTCATTTAGATAAGAGAAAAGATGTAGGATTTTTTGTTCTTTTTTTCTATTTTATTATTATTTTTTTTACTCGGACTCTTCCTCTAAAATATTTCTTAACTAAAGGTTTCACCTTGGTTTATATGTTATTTAAGAAATGAGGCTCTTACACACCTTATGTGCAAGTGTCAGGGAATTTTTCGCTGGAAATCCTACTTAAATGTAAAACAAGAAAACAAGATTTCCTGGAATTGTCCCAGCAATATGTCAACAGTAGAGGACAGCTGAGGATTTGTGTGTTGTGTGCGTGAAGGAGAAACTACAGTTTTGGCTTTTCCCCCCTGTATTACTTATGCACACAGAAACACGTGCACAAGCACAGACACGGAAGGGCAGCACAGAGGAAACAGAAGACATTGCATTTGACACTAGTATCTCAGTAAAATATAACTGGTACTGTTTGGCCAGTGTGAAGTAATTTTAAACTGGAAAAAAAAAAAACAAAATATAATCATTAACTACTTTGGTGGGTCCATTCAAGAGCACAGCAGTAAAATGAAGTCAAGGGAAAACTATTAAGTAAAAAAACTCTAAATGCAAATTGATTGATACTGAATAAGTTATCTAGACTTTTCAAAATATGTCCTTTTTCCTCTTAAATAGAAATTTCACTCAGAAGCACTTCATATATAGTAAGAGTTCTCCCTGATCTCAGTATTAGGAATAAAATAAATTACTTTACTGCTGACAATAATTAAGCAGAGGATCATTAGTAAAATCCAACCATAATCTGTATGCTTACTAGAGGAACACTGAAAGAGTCTCCACAGATCTTTTCACAATTGCTATTTCCTGTCCCTTTTGAATACACATTACCCATTCTCTTCTCCTATCTATCAAAAAGATTCCCATGTACAGACTGAGTGGATGTTTACTATAGTCTGTCAAACCTCAGAGCTCAGCTTATGGGAGGTGCACATCTGCTTGCTTAATATGAGGATGCTCAAGCAGTGATGAGTTTCTTGACATATGAAAATAAAATAGTGAGCTGCTTTGTCAAAGGATCCCATAAATAATGTGCTGCAAGCAAGCACTGTATTAATAAGAGAATTAAGAAATGAACCTATGCAAATTGTCCCCAGTTCCAAACTTTGAACACAAGAATATAATTTTGGTTGTATCACACAATTAAAATACATTGATTAATGTAAACTTTTACTTTCCAAACCCCAAAGCACTTTATGAGCTGTGCAACAAATGCAGGAACAGTTTCACTTATTAACAAAGGCTGAAATCTCCACAGTAGAGCTCTGCATCTGTTAATTAAAGTACATATGTAGCCCAAATTTCTTTTACAACACCCTCGTGTGCCATCTCTATATCTCAGGCTGGGAACCAAAGCGGTGAAGTTGCTATTAATCTCCACCAGCTCAGATTTTATCCCAGGGATATTATGAAACTAGATAAAATCTATATAGAGATCTCATGGCAGTGCAAGGAGTAAACATGAGTTGAAGACAGAACTCCTCTATCTGAACACCAAAAATGGTGCTGGTGAGTGCTATTAATTTTCCAACATCAAACATGGTTTTCTTTATTCTGCTAGGAGATGAGTTGCATTTAGCCTCTGAAAATCTTCATTGAGTTCTAGGGAGGAAGGGCTTTTCATGCGTCATAATTGATAGATTTGTAATTAACAAGCTATGCAGCAGGAAGAAAATCATAGCATGATGACTAGATTACAAACCCAGTTCTTTCATCCTGTTTCTTGTGATTTTGCAATGGCTCTGATTGTAGCTCCTCTGACATTTGCATAACTTCATAAGCATTTGAGGTACATGCTGATTTTATATTTTATCTCATTTGATGTGTTGCAGGTGTTTGTCAGTGACTACCAGAATTTCTATTACAGTCAGCTTTTATTCTCTTGAAATATTTGTGCAGAAGAATATAACACTGAGGCATGTCACGATTCCATGTTAATCCTGCTAAGTGGAAAGACTTACAGAAGGTATAAAAAGAACTGTAGAAGAGAGGAGCTTGTGTCTGATGGCTACAGGGGCACTGAGGGAGTGGGTTTGACTTTGAATAGTGCATGAGAGAATTTGAGTGACTTTGCATCCATCTGTATTCAGCAAGATATCTATGCATATGATTAATGTTGTCTCTTCTTCTCCCTAGGTTGCTGCCTTTGCCTCATGATTAACACCTTCTAGTTTCTTGTCACCACTGAGACATCAATGGAACTTCAGTATGACAGATGCCCTCATGGTAAACACACTCAAAAATGACTTGAGCTAAAAGTTTGGGCTGGAAAGTTGAAAAGTGTTAGCAGCTGTGAATAAGAATGGTAGGGCATTATGCGTAGGTTACTGGACCTAGTGATTTGAGGTAAGATTTTATATTAGTGACTTAGAACACTTACTCCAACTCGTTTTTTCCCAGGTTTCTTCATCTTCTGCAACCTGGATTCCTTCACTGACTCCTACATTGAGATAAAAATATCTGACTATCAAGATATCCGACTATATGATGTCGGAAGCTTTATTCATTCAGGTGTATGTAGAAATTCAGGATCTTTATGTGGCAATATTTACAGAAAGCAGGTAGCAGATGTGTAACTGTATTTGTACGTAAAATGGTAAATAGAACACACATTGCATTGTTTTTAGTGGCCACTTCAACTTCTATTCCATTTGCTCAATTGGTCACTCACACCAAAATCATACGGAAAAATCTGCTTATATCTTCCTTGGGACAGAAGAAGTTGGTACAGAGTAACCAAGTATGGGCAATACAAAAGAATCTGTACAAAGGAAATGCTTCACTCTGACTGAAAACAGAGTCTTCAAGAGAAATGTGCTGAAGTTTTACTACCCAGTTCATATTGCACTGAGAAAAATGTTGTCAGCATAATCTTCTGTTTACAGGACTCTTGAAAGCATTCAAACCTTTCCTTTTTCTACCCTTCTGACTAATTATACTGAACAAAAAATGAACTATCAGGTCAGAGAATTTTTTTTTTTTGTAGTTTTACTCAGGGTCATCAGATAGCAAATGCAACTTCAAGAAGGAACAAGGATTAAAATCACCTTCAGGTACCTCAAACTCTGTTGTATGGTTGGTTGTATAATCAATTGATATCAAGATGTTATAATCACAATATAATTGTATAATCAATAGATATCAAGATGTTACAATCACAATATAATTAAGAGAGTTAGGCAAAATAGACAACAATCACAAAAAAAGAACAGGTGGAAGAACTTACCCTATGGCTGAGCTCACCAGAAGACACCAAGAGAGGTAATCTCCAGAAGAGATCCTTCCCCTCTGGTAGCCAGCTCTTAAATAGGTCTAGGAGGGGTGGAGCCTGGCTCCCCCCCTTCCGGCAGCACAGGTGAATTGCCTTCACCTGTGCTCCTCTGGCTGACTCAAGGCTCACCTCAGGTGATCAATCAGAGGTTCAGGCTGTGACTCAGCAGTTCCCATACAGTTGGTGCATACAGGGAGAACCGTAATTAACCTTTGTTTATGCTACTGTCCTGCAGTAGACAATAATGTATATTATCATTGCCTACATATTTTACTGCAAGTTGTAATGGAATACCAGTAGGAAGGTTCAACCTCTACTGCCATACCACCAACATTTGCCTCTGACGTCACCAGCTAACATAATAAAATAGGAGGCATTACTTTTGGAACAGCCCTTGTGCTTAAGTCTTCTTCATTTCAGTAATGAGAAGATACATTATACCAGAAATGTAGCATATTTATAAGAAATGGCTGCATTTGTAAGAAGAGAATTACATGCTTCTGCAGAATGAACTCTGATTTTAAAAATAAAACCTTTCTTCTTAGTTTGCATTAATAACTGCATGTAGAAATAATATAGGCAGCTGTGGTAGAATGTACATCATACAAACTCATTTATAAACAAATTTAACTTTGTATATGGGAACTATGACAAAAGGGAGGTATTTTGCAGAATAACTCATTTTTATAGAGAAAATGACTCATATGCACTTGACAGCTTTTTGTGAACAACAAAATCAGAATTTGTCCACCGGCTAAACAAGGATTTTCAGCTTGCCTGTTTTTTGTACTTCACAGGGCCAGCTACTCCCTCTGCCACACAGCCTGCACAAGGAAAAGTGAATGGGGGTGGACTTCTATTTGCAAGAAGAAATGACAGTGCCAGTACCACTGAATTTTTTAATGAATGAAAAAAAGAGAAACATTCTACTTTCTTTGCCCCTGCTCCAATGTGCTAATGTGCCAGAGTCACTTTAACAGAATAACAAAATAATACTTGTGCAGATATTGAACCTGCCTTTTACACGCTCAGCGACACATTCTCAATCACCCACTCCCAGCATTCCCCTTCATTTGCTGGCAGAATTTATTCTTATACAGTAAATCTGATGGACAACTTATGTTGGATTCAGTGCCTAACACGAGTACTGCATCAGCCAGAAGGATTTAAAGCATTATGATTTATTTTCCTGCATCACAGAAAGGTTTGTTATACTCACAGGTATAATTTCATCCATAATGTTTTGGAGAAACCTTTCTGTCCTTCCTCCTCATTTCACTAAACCACACTCATGATTTACTATACGTTTTACTTCTGAAATTAACACATAAGTACATGCCCCTGCAACTAATATCCCTTTGAAAATATTATTGGCTTTCTATATTGAGTCTAAAACGTTGCGTTTGAGGGCACTCATGGCTATCATGAAGCATACATTTCTAGACTGCCTTGTAGTTGACAGCCACAAGATGCAATTTTTTGCCATCCTGTTGTCCTCACTCTTTGTATTTTGCTGCAGGTTCACCATTGTTAGGTACTTAAAATAGTTGCTATTACTAATAAGGATCAACTTAGAGATATTATCCATCATCTTGATGCTTTGGAGTCAGTCCTCCAAGGTACAAAAGCATCATCATTGAATGATGAACTGTGAGTGTCTTGCTGAATGATTCAGAGGTGAACCCTGCAATACCATGGTTAATATTCAGAGGTGTGTGACCTCTGATTTTGCAGTCAGAAAAAAGCTTGCCTTCTTTTATTTTTCCTGCCTAGGATTACAAAGATAAGGAGATGAGATAAATTGCATATTTATGCTCATTTCCATCTCCCACAAGGAATCTGAGAGGTACTTACAATGCACTTATTTGGTTCTGATATTTTGTTCAGGAAAATGTTTCCACAAACATTTTATAGACTTGCTGTAAATAATACAATCACACACTTCAATAATAAGTATGCAACAAAGAGAAGGAGAGAGACAGCTAGGGCACAAGCAGAGATTTTCAGTGTGCTGCTGAATGTGTGATACAGCTGAAGGCAGAGTGGCTGATCTAGAATCATAGAATCATAGAATCATAGAATCACAGAATCATAGAATCATCTACTTTCAACCCCCCTGCTATCTGCCACATCCTGCCTGGCCTTGAATGCCTCCAGGAATGAGGCATCCACAACCTCCTTGGGCAACCTGCCCCATTGTGTCACCACCCTCTCGGTGAAAAACTTCCTTCTAATATCCAACCTAAACCTCCCCTGTCTCAGTTTAAAACAGTGAAGTGAAGTCGGGTCTTTTCATAGAACTGAAAACCATTACTGTTGAGTATACTCCAGTGCCATTAATGTGTTCCTCACAAGGCTCAAAAAAAACCAGAACAAAATAAAAAAAAAAAAAAAGCAAAACACCACAGCTGGCGAGATAGAGACAAATGGGTTTGTTCATGTTCTATTTAGAATTGTAAGACTCTGCATGGCAGTCTCCACAGAACTCCCATGAGGGAGATGGGTGAAAAATCCCTGGAGCAGAGTGAAGAAAATGGGTGCCTCTTCTCTAGTGAAACTGAAAGGAAGCATGAAAGTCTGTTTGGGGAAAGCATAGAAATGCATGAGTAGACTACAGAAACTTCTGATGAAATTATATACCTTCAAGCAGAGATAAAATCTGTTCCAAAATTATCCTTGTGTCAACTGAAGCCTAATGGTCATTTTCAAAAATAACGTTGGATACACTTACATCGGCACTGTTGAACATCAGGGCTCATTGTCTACGTGTGTCCAAAAGTAATCCTTGTCACATAGGTCAACTGGAACATCACAGTTCATGTTTGGGTTATTAGTTTTTCTCAGACTTGAAAGAAGAATCACCACATGCAAATTGCATCGGTTTCAGGCGCAACACGAATTCTGAACCAAGCCCAGAAATAGTTTGGAATAACATTGTGTTTAGCTCCCAGTTAACTACTGCATAACAAGGCAGCTGAATTCTAGTGTCCATTAGATGCCTTTTAAAGGCACGTGTTAGCTATTCATACTTCAGTATAAATTTCCATATCCTTATAGGATAAGTTTTGTCATTTCTGAGCACGGTACTATCTGCTGATCTCAGACCAAAGCATTGTGAGTTACAGAATTCAGTCCTGTGTTTGACATCAGTTCTGCTCTGGCCTCTGACATGTCTCAGTCTTTCTACTTCAGTTTCTTTCTTTATAGAGGTTTGGAAAAATTCAATCATTACAACAAAGCTCTTTGGAGATGAGAATCTCCATTGGTTATGCAGAATTATCTCCCTTGACACCCTGTCTAAGAGAATCTGGTTACAGCAAATAATGCTTTGGCCCAATGTCACTCTTTTGACAAACTGTAACAGATATGCCAAACTGAATTCTAATGAATATTATATTCAATTATTTTTGAGACTTCTGTCATATTTAAGCCTTCATGAGAAACGTGAAATATTAAGATCTAGACTTGATATTTGATTGAACTATTCAAAAGGCTCCAAATAGTATATCCTGAAAATGTGAGACTACCTGATAGGCTTCTGGCCATAGATGACTAATATAGGCTATTACTTTTCCCCGAAGTGACACCCATCTATATCTTTCCTGACTTAGTCTTCTATCCTTCTCTTTCCCATTTATTTGCTTGTCTTGGCTCTCTCATCTCCTGACTATACCATAACCCTTTCCTGCTGAATCCTTCAAAGCCTGAAGGCGTAGTATGGATAAAGAGTTATTGCTTTCTGATGTTTCTATCTATGTTACTGCCATTCTTCACTTTGCTGTCAGGATGAAAATTCCAAGATTTGCCCTTGAATCTGAAGTTATTTTTACCTCCGGCAGTTTTTCACCCCATTTCCATGCGTTGAGCTTTCCCTGGAATGCTGCCAGAAGTTATCTTTATCCAATCACCCTCCTGCTGTTGCCAAAACCCTTACTCATATGTCAATTGCATTTCAATTTTTTAATAATCTTCCTTTATTTCTAGTATATGCATTTTACAGGGAGTTGCCAAGCTATCCAATCCATAAGGACTATCAGTGCTATACCCATTATTTTATTGCTACCCTCTTGCTGTCACATTATTATCTCTAAATGGTTCACTAACTGGAACACAGGACCCAGAAAAAAAAGGTCTAAACAGAGGAAATGAAAGGAACTTGGAGATCATAGAATGAATCATAGAATCGTAGAATGATTTACCAGTTTGGCTCTCTAACTGTTTCTAACATTCATTTTCAGTTCACGTTTATAAATCATAACTTAAAAGTGCAGCAAATGTCTTCTCCAAATTGAAAACATGAGATTTAAAATTCAGATTGCCCGATGCTGAAGTGACTGATACTTCCTGCCACCTGGTGGAAAGGTTTATTAGTTGCATTTTTTCTCTTGGATGAATTCACTAAAATGAAGATTTTTTGAATTCACATGTTTTTAGTGTGCAGTGAAGCCCAGAAAGACTAGATAGTCCCAATTAACTAGCTGCATTGTATCTTCCAGACCACCAGTGGGACCTCTAAGGACAGAAGAGTAAAGAAAATCTACCCAAACTCTGGATACTCTGTGGTTACTCTCAAGGGTCAACTGTATTGTAGCTACTCTGAAGCCTCGTTTGGTTTAAAGCTGTGTTGAGTTTGTTTTCATGAGCTTCAGCATTTTAGACTTTCTATCAGGTCTCTCATGTGCTAATTTAAGACATATTGTCCTGTGGCTACTCAAATTGTGACAGCAGTGGGTGATATGTCCTTATTGATTTTACTCCTGTAGTTCACCCTGATTATGCTCCCTTCCATAAAATGAGCAGGTACAGGAGTGAGTGAGTACAGGACCTTCTCAATGTATACTGTATATTCTCATCTATACTTGCTTCACAGTAAATATTGTGGTAGGCAGTTGCCAATGCTGTGGAAAGATGCTACATCAAAACAAACAGAAAAAAAGATCTATTGAGATGAAGGTCATAGTCTACCTGAAAAGTTGACTTCAGGCCTTCACGATGATAAGGAGCTTAGAGATTTCAAGCTCTAGTTACTATGTTCCATTATGTCTAAAAAAAGGTCTTGTAGCTGATTGTGAACCATATAGATATGAGAGAGATACTGCTCGAGGCAAGGGCATTTTTACATTCTGGATTGTGGTAAGGACATTTTTAGCAACATGCTAAATATACAAATTCTGCATTTAATCCTATGACTCCTGAAGGTAAAATGTAAAATCTGTTCTGATTACAGTTCTCTAAGTTCAGGACTGACATTTCCCAGGCAAATAACTTTGGGATAGTAGATTTTGCTTATCTGATCTGTCGTGTTCTTGATTGCACTATGCAGCAAATTAAAGAGCAGAGATAGAAGATATTTCTCTTGTCTGACCCCAAATTAACCAAAAAGTAATACTCTCTTCTGTATTGTCAGAACCAAGTTTTATTCTGTAAGGGAACAATCTAAACCATAGTGAAAAAGGAGAGAAACATCCCCCTTTTCTTGATTTCACCTTACTACTATTTCACCAAAGCTAATGACGGTAATGCCAGTAACTGCTACCATGAAATGTTTGTTCTTCATGTGCCCAAATCATTAGAGTACTTGGTTCTATGCATTTGGAGTCGCTGAAAAAAATGCTGTTGTACAGCCTAAAATTTAGATATTGAGATGAATCTGGAGGCCTAGTACTCATTACAAAATAACTGTATGTAGCTACTAAAGTGATTAAGTTTTAGAATTTCCATTTAGATGATAAAGTGCAAACTCCACATCATCTTGCTGGAAACAGAAGCCAAGCTCGTAAGCATTAAAATAACTGATAGATCCAGGACTCTCCAAAAAAATCTTTCCAGTAAGGTATGTTAATTGTAATGACAATTTTGCAATGAAATCCCATAAAAAAACTGTATGTGATGTAAAAATACTGAAGAATAGAATTGTATATTGACTCTACATACAGAATAGAAGCATAACAAGATACCACCCACCCAGTATACTTTCGGAGGGGAAAGTACTCAAAATCTGTCATAACACTGCAACTCTAAGTTAACATCAAGACAGTTAAGGTAAATTCTTCCTTATTTGTTACAGAATCATTTTTGTCTGAGTGCTGAAAAGGGCTTTCCAGTTTGGCATCATTCCTCCAGAAATGGCCTTAGATATGTTGTGTAAGGGAAGAAACTTCAGGTAGACTGCCTTAACTGTGCTGCTGAGAGATCAGATACTGGATAGTAAATGGGGTTACATCAGGCTGGCAGCCACTGAGTAGTGGGGTTCCACTGGGCTTCATTTTAGGACCAATTCTCTTCGGGGTTTTCAGTAATGACTTGGATGTGTGACTTGAAGGTGTAATAAGTTAAGTTAGTGGATGACACTCAAATGGGAGGAGCTGTTGATTCCTTCAAGAGTAGAGAGATCTTCAAGAGCTGAGAAATCTTGACAAATTGGAGGTCTGTGCAAGCATAACCCACATGAAATTTTACAAGAGCAAGAGCTAGTTCTTTATCTGGAACAGTGCAACTCTGGATATGCGTACAGATTGAGGGATGAGAGGCTGGAGGGTTGACCTGAAGGAAGGGATCTAAGGGGTTCCGTTTGACAATAAATTGAATGAGTCAACAATGTGCCCTGGAGCCAAAAGGACTAATTGCATCCTGAGCCTCATCAGGACAAGCACTGTCAGCTGGGAAAGGGAAGAGATTTTCTCTCTGCACTGTGATATAGCTTCATCTCAAGCAGTGGGTGCAGTTTGGGCACTACAGTTTAAGAAGGGCATAAAAACTACTAGTGAGTGTCCAAAGAAGAGCTACAAATATAATTAAGGGTCTTGAGGTCAAGATGTATCAGGAGTAGCTAAGGTTCCTTGGTGGAGACAGACGGGAGGCCTCATGGCAGCCTACAGCCCCTCATAGGGAGTGGAGGGGCAGCACTTATCTCTGTCCTCTGGTGACAGACAAAGGATCTGAGGGAATGGCATGGAACTGCGTCAGAGAGGGTCAGAGTTAGTATTAGGGAAAGGTTCTTCACTCAGAGAGGATGTTCAGGCACTAGAACAGGCTTCTCAGGGCAACGGTCACAGCACCAAGCTTGTTGGAGTTAAGAAGGGTTTGGATAATGCTACCAGAAGTATTATTTGAATTTTAGATGATCCTATGTGGAAGTAGCAGTTGATTTTGATGATAATTATGGGTCTGTTCCCACTTGGGATATTCTATGATTCTGTGATTACATGATTCTAAGAAACTTATCACCTTGTAGCTAAGAAAAACCTCTTCTTGACTAACATTATACGTAAGTATCTATCAGTTGGACAGGATTATTTACATATCAATACAAAGTGATAAACCTCTATATGAGTAATCAGTGTGATCATGAAAAATACAATCTGCTTTCCAATGTCATCTGGGTTCACTTGATCTAAATTGTTCCTGCAGTATCAACCATCACTTGTAGTGATGCTCATGGTTCTTATTAGCAAACAAAGAATGGAAATGAAACAATGAAAAGGAAAAGAAAAAAAAAGAAAAAGAAAAGAAAGTGTGAACACACAAATAAAATCAGCCTGACATAAATTCTGCAAAGATAAATGGTACAAATTCTGTAAGAGAATATGACCTGCTGCTTCTTTCGTTACTAAAACAAGTAAATGTTTTAAATTTATATATTACATTCTACACTAAATCACTGAAGTTTTTTCTTTCTTTTTAGTACATGGAATTATTTTTAGGGAAAGGGAAATAAAAATTTCTCCATACCTGGGTGGTAAGATCTATAGATAAAAATTGATATATATATTTTTTTCCCCACTGGACCTCTCAGTCACTGACAGAATGGGCGTGCTCTGCTTCTTTGTGTTCTTTCAAATTGAGATTCTTCAAAAGACAGGATAAATATTCTTTTTACATTTAAATATGTACTGGGGAAAGCATAAAAAAAAAGAACCTTGTTGTGGAGCATGGGCATTTCTGTTGTGGATCCAGTCTAAGGTCTTGGGAGTGATAGTTTCTATCTATGCTCCTTCTGCACGTATCCATTGAAAGGGCTATGTATACAATCACTGGAAAAATCAGTATTACATAGATAGATTTTATCCCTTTTTATCGTGCTTGCATGGGTACAAATTTACAACAAGATTTTCACAGCAGTGTACCTTCAGCTCACAAACAGAAAATCCTCCAGAAAATGAAATGGGAGGTATGCCTACAGAATCACAGAATCACAGAATCAACTGGGTTGGAAGGGACCCCAAGGATCATGTAGTTCCAACCCCCCTGCCTAGCAGGGCCACCAAACATACACATTCAGATCAGGTTGCCCAGGACCCCGTCCAACCTGGCCTTAAACACGTCCAATGCCTAGTACAAATGGAAGTTTTCAGGAGTATGTGTTAATTTGTATTGAATTTTTAAGATAGTTTACCTCTGCAGGAAAGACTGAGTTGCTATTTTATTTGCATAAGATTTATCTAAAGTTCAGCTGGATCTCTGAATCTTAATACAATAAGGAGTAGAGGAGAGATACTGGAAGCAGGAATACGGAGAAAGTGTCTCACAACTGCTTTAAGCAGAAAGAGCAGTAAATAAATTTTAATATTGCTTGGCAGGTTGCTGCTCTGCTTATCAAGGAAGCCAGTTGTTGTAGAACCCGGTTGGTTCTTAACCTGTATTGACGTCAAATCAAAGATCAGTGTGACTGTTAGATCTTTGTGAAAGGCATGACATAAAGGGAGAAAACACGGATCAGAGAAGAAACAAGTAATTGAACTTCAGAAGTGACAAATAACAGCAAAGCCGACACATGGACTTATGAATTCAAGTAAAAGGAACTATGTGCACACTGAAAAGTCAAATAAGAGTAGCAATGGGGAACTCAGATCTCTGAAAGACGTTAATCTTGTCCTAAAGAAGGATAAAACAGATGGGAGGAGGAAAAGACAAAATGAGTAAAGAAACAAACTAAAGACAACATCCACACTGATTTTGTTAGTCCTGCTTTGGCATTCCATTTTCATATCAGCCACTTCTTAGTAGGTAGAGAAATAGTTTTTTTTTTTTGTTATTTATATATTATCCAAGCATCTTATTACACTCTACATTTGCTAAATCTAATGTCATTCAGTGACTCTATTAGCTTAAAAGCAAATTTTTAAATTTACTATTCGTTTTCTCCCAGCCAGAATCTTGGACCAGATCTGGCTACACTTGTCTCTGTGCCATCTCTCAAACACACAGATGACTGTCACCTCAGACTGAGGGCCAAAAAATATAGCTTGATATAGTTTTGACAACATACACAGCTGCCCTCCCTACCTCTTGTCTGTTGCCCATAAAGAAGCACCACTGTCAGCTGGCATCTATTATGGCTAACCTTCCACTGACCTTCACCACTCAGATGCTTGAAATTGGTAACATTTTAAAATACAATTCAGTGACAACATTTGAATTCAACAATGAAGTATTAACAGACTGGAATTCTCACTGTCTCTGAGCACTACTTGGATAAATAACATTACTCTGAAGTGGTAAAGCTTTGGATATAAAGGAAAATATGTAATCTGTATTTTGTTGATGAGCATCAGATTTTTTTTTCACCTCTAGGTGTTACGGCAGTACAAGTCTGCGTCTTTGGCTAATGTGACTTGACTGATGTGTTTTCCCATGCAGTGCATCAAATTGGGCACCTGTTAGAGACTGCAGGGTGATGCCCTCTGATTTTGAGTAGCTTGACTTACCTTGCCTTTTCCTGTACACCCAAATATATATAGAGAAAGGGGAGAAAAAACGTTTTGTACAAAAACAGAAGTACTGCCTGAGCGCTCCCCAAACACAATTTTGACTCAATAGGAGCAGAGTTATTCTTAAGACCTGACTTGCAACAAGTAAATTCCATTTAGAATTCTCAAATATTATGCAACTTTCAGTCCAAACAATGAAGAATTATATCATTTTTGGTTTTGAAAAATCCAACAGCTTATAGCTCGTGAATAACCTTAACAAAAGCTGTTTGTGTTTGCAAGTGCTGAGTTTCACCTACTGTCGTGAAGCTGCTCCTTTTTTGAGAAGCATTTACTTTGAGAAAGCACTGTGTTTACAACACACAACATAGGTTCTAATTCAGGAGAGCAATAGCAATAGATGAGAGATATTACATCTATTAGTTAAGACACAAAGTGATTCATTTAATGCATAATACCTTTCAATAATCAAGACAATTTACTGTCATAGATCAGTATGGACCTATGAAGGTGATTCAGGGTGACTAAAACACAAAAATATTTCTTCTCAGAACCCCTTTTATTTTGCTGATTTTTAAACCACTGAAAGACTATACCTTCTTCTGTGTAGATTTATTCTCTTTAAGAGTTCCTAATAAAGAAGTATCATAGTAAGTTATGTCCATTGAGACATCTTTATGTACTGTTTTATTAACTTTTTCAAGGAATCTGAACAGGTCAGAGGTGTTCTATTTTTCTTTGGACAGTTTACGACCCTATTCTCCAAGAATTTTACTACTCTCTCCTTAATTAGCTCCCTATCATTTTGTTGTCTATTTTATTTCCAGCTTGCACCTTAGCTGAGGTAGTTTATGTCCCAATATACTCACTGATAGAGTTTCCAAATCTTTAAAACAAGCTTTGTGTCTTGCCTTCCTTCCTTAACCCAAAGATATGACATAGCTTGTGTGTGTTAACAGTGGACAAGGACTTCATTTTGCAGCAGAAAAACTCCAGATTAAAAGGAGTTAATAATTCAGCAAATTTTTCAGCTGAGGTTCACTGCTTTTCCTAGAGAATCACAACTTCAGTGGATTTATTGGTAGGGTGGCTTGAGGGGACTTCTGGAGATGTCTGGTTCACATTCCTAATTGAAGTAGCAACAGAGTCCAGCAGTGAATCAGGCCCACTGTGTCATTGTTTAGGATAGTCCCGAAAGCCTCCAAGTATGGAGATTCCACATTTTCTGCGCATAACTTGTTCAAGTACTGTATTACCTTCCTAGTGCTTTTTTTTCCTAATGTCTGATCTGAACCAGCTTTTGGTCATTGCTCCTTTACTGCCTTTCACTTCTAAGGAGAGTTTGGCTTCATTTTCTCTGAAACTCCCCTCCACGTAGTTCATGGTTGGTATCAGATTCGCCTTTTCACTTTCTAGACTGAACAAGCGCAGGTATTGCTGTGGACCATGTGCTGTTGGCCTCAGCCAAATGTCCTGAATCCTTCTCCCCATTATTCCTTAGTTCGACTGAGTACTACTCTATGTGAGACCTTACCAACACTGAGAAAAGTAGTATTTTCCTTTGAACTTCTGTCAGTGCTTTTTAGTAGACCAGTATGGAACATATTCAGTGGCATATATTCCTTCTTAGAGAAAATTTTGATCTCCAAACTCTTGTCAGCAATCTCTGCTAGACTCTTCTTATGTCAATGTTAGGGTTATTTTGCTATAGTGCAGAATTTTTCACTTTTCCTTACTGAATCTGATACAGTTTCTGTTAGATCAGTCTTCAAGTTTGTCTATATCACTCATATTAGAAACTGCCATTTCTTGTAAGTTACTATGCAAATTCATAGACATCTACAAAATTGCTGAAGGTGTACTTGACTGTTGCTTATGTCTTTGATGAAAATGATGAACAATATGGGTCCCACCACTGAATTATGGGTTACTCCACTCATTTCTGTCAGCCATCTGAATGGTCAGCCATGATCAACGCTCCTTCAGCTTACTCTTCCAACCAATCTGTCATATTGACTGGTCATGTAGACTGCAATACTTTGGTTTCTAAATGAAAAAGCAGTAGGGAAAAACATCAGAGAAAGCTGCAGATCTACATACCTGAACTAAAACTGAGTTCAGAATGAGATACAATGCCCTCAGACCACTTCCTGGTAAACCTTAATAGCTGACATTCCTTTTTGTTTTGCTTTCTCAGGAGTCTGTTAAATACTTTCCTCAGTTTATTACTCTGAAGATTACCAAGATAAATCTGTGTCTGTTTTTGTTGAGGATCAGATCCTAGCCACCAGAGTTCTTGCAGTCATAACATGCTCCAATTCTTATGTGGTGATTTACCCAAGTTGTTTAGGGAACAACAGAATTAATGAAGCTTGGTTTCCTACGAGTGTGTGCCCAGTAACTCTCAGTGTGCCAAGCCCCAGCTGCCTTCTGTAGAAGTTCAAAAAAATATTTCAGGATGTAAC
Source organism: Lagopus leucura (assembly GCF_019238085.1). Lineage (NCBI taxonomy): Eukaryota > Metazoa > Chordata > Aves > Galliformes > Phasianidae > Lagopus > Lagopus leucura. Next base: position 2,306,976 of record NW_024962254.1, read on the forward strand.
ATTTCAGTTACCTGCAGAATTCTTGGTAACTTCTCAACATGACCAAATTTCCCAGCTCTTTCTATGTCTGATAGGGCAAGAAGAAGGTGCTGTGCTTAGTTTGTATACGTATTTGTGGAAGGACTTGTGCATTGGATGTGTAACAGACAATCACTGAACTGAACCCAGAGCCTTTTCCTCAGTGAGGTACTTTATAAAGATTCTTTTCTATAGCCAGTCTCTAGTTTTCACTAAAGTATACGTTTTCTTGCCTGTTTCTCCCTTTCTGCACACCCTGTTTAGATGGATCACTGCATTTGGAGTTAGCTTGGCATGCCAGATAATGGCAGATATAAGAGGGGACACAAAACTTATTTCCCTAAGAAACCAGACTAAGACACTTTTGAGCTGCTTCCCTTCTACAAAATAAAATCAACAACTGACTTAAGTTTTCTCTCTCACTTTTTTTTCTTCCCCTGATACAAATTATTTAAATTTCCACAGTAGTCATAATCATTAATCTAGGCAAAAAATGTTTGGGTTATGCTTTGCTTGCTTTCTCTGTCATATTTCTGACCTTGAAAGCTTATCACATGGGGAGGGAAGACAGTACTTCTGATTTTCTACGGTATTGGACAAAGTACTGCTTCTTTAAAGCACTGAATATTCCCTTCAAATATAGTTTACATTGCCCCTAAATTCAGCCAAAATTTCTATAAAGTCCACTGTGTTATTCCTATTTCAGACTGTGCAGTTTTCTTAAGATAAATGTAATTTTACAGGAAAGAGAAAGGAGAGGTATCTGAGATCAAACTAGTTTTTTTTCAGGAGCACTAACTGGAGGACAAGAATCAGCAGATCTCTTACCCACCAGTGAATGACTGTGAGATACTTAGCTACTGGCCAGGTGAAATTACAAGAGCTGTCTAACACATAGCAGCTGGCAAACTAACAGCTTCATTCATTCTCCACAAAACTACAAGCATGGTTTTAAGATTCCTGTACAACATGATCTATTCCCTTTTTTTTTCTATCTCTGCAGGAAAAAAGGAAGTAAAAGTTAAGTTCTTTACAGAGAGAGAGTGGTGAGGTGCTGGAACAGCTGCCCAGAGAGGTTGTGGATGCCCCATCCCTGGAGGTATTCAAGGCCAGATTGGATGGGGCCCTGGGCAGCCTGTTCTAGTATTAAATGTGGAGGTTGGTGGCCCTGCATGTGGCAGCGGGATTGGAGATTCATGATCCTTGAGATCTCTTCCAACCCCAGCCATTCTGTGATTCTGTGATTCATTCTGTGAAAAGCATAAAAAGAAGACTTTTGCTTCCTACTAACTTGAATGAGGATTTTGGAGGAAGAGAGCCTTTTTCCTGGTATATAAATATAGGAGCCACAAAACTTCATTTTCTAAAGTTGTTTCACTTCTTAACCATATACTTCGCTTACATGACTTCATTATTTCTGCACATAGATCTGCAGAGACACAGTCTGAGCAAGTGGTAGTGCTATTTCTGTGAGCTAGAGCACAGCTTAATATTTCAGCCTTTGCAATTGAGAAGTTGTGAGTGGAGGAACAATACTTAGCAAATGACCCATGCCTTCATAATCTTATGCAAACACTGAGATGACTGCATCTCCACAGTAACTCTAATGACTTCAAAATGCTTAGAATGGATTTAGCTCATCAAGAGAAATGCTAGACATGTCTCACTCTTTAAATATATTCATTTCCCTTTGAAATTGATTTAATGAGGAAGTTGATTTGGCCTAAACAATCAACAGAATCAGACTTCAAAATGCATATTATATTATATATATATATGTAAATATGTATGCATGTTCAAGCACATACACAGCTATATTTGAATATAAATGTATATATAGACAGTCTAGTTTTGTTCTTTTGGTCTTCTGATTATCTTTCTACAGAAGATAGTTAAGATTCCTTGATTACCTACTAAGAAACTGGAGTACAGCATACCTGTTAATGGCTTATTGCACTCAAGGCCATGATTGGTAGCAGAAAATTCTGAAGAGAAGAAGAAGCTCTATAGCTTTTTATAACAGGATAGCCGTAGGAATTCACAGAATCACAGAATTGCAGGGGTTGGGAGGGAACCTCAAGAGATCATCGAGTTCAACCCCCCTGCTAAAGCATGTACCCTACAGTATGTTGCACAGGTAGACATCCAGATGGATCTGGAATATCTCCATACAAGGAGAGTCCACAACCTGTCTGTGCAATCTGCTCCTGTGCTCCGTCAAAATTCCTAAGTTTCATAACAAGGATGTTGTAGGAGATGGTATCAAACACCTTGCTGAAGTCAAGGTACACAACATCCACTGTTTTCCCCTCATCTTCTTGTCTGTTTCTTATCAGATATTATAGTATATCATAAATTCACTCTCACAAAACAACCAAAATAAATGCTGTCCTGTTGATTTCGCAGGGGGATAACATATAGCTCTCTACAGCTCCCTGAAAGGAGACTGTGGTGAAGTGGGGGTCAGCCTCTTCTCCCAGATAACAGCAACAAGATGACAGGTGATAGCCTTAAGCTGCATCAGGGAAGGTTCAGGTTGGACATTAGGAAAAAAAATTCTTGGAGTGCTGAGGCATCGCAACAGGTTGCCCAGAGAGTTGGTGAAGTCACCATCCTTGGAGGTGTTTAAGGTAAGGTAGATTTAGTTATTAGGGACATGGTTTAGTGGGCAGTATTGATAGTAAGTCAGTGGTTGGACTTGATGATCTTAGAATTCCATCCTTAATGATTCTGTGATATAAGGCAACGTGTATGCAGAGTATTTTTAAAATTGGAACAATTTTCTTTTCCCCTCCTTGCTCACTTTTGAATTTTACTTGCCTGGAATGATTTTAATTTATTTCCAGGCGAATGAGAAATCTGTGTCTACAGATTTTTAAGCAAAGCAATTGAAATGCTATAATTATCAGGTAGTAAGAGAGGAGACAAAAGTTCAGGAAGTCCTCATTTGAGGTATTGTGTGCAGATTAACTTAGGATGCAATTGCTAAGAGACATTAGCTTGTTTCCATTGTACATGTGCAATTTTTATGCACAAGATATGTGGAATGCTATTTTTCATACTGTCAACATATAAATCACCTTTTAAGGTAATTAATTATCACTATTCTCATATTGTGATAGAGAACTCTTGTTTGCAAGTCTATTTTTTGTAGTAAGCTAAAAAAATAATCTAAAACCCCAAATCTATATTCACTAAATGACTTTGCCTTCGTTTCCTGTTCTATTCACTATTTTTAAGAATAGCAACATACCTAGAGATGCGGAGAGGAAAATGATAACTGCCTAGAGCAATTTGAAAGGTTTTAGTTTTAAAAAAGGTACGAATTAATTTAGTGTAATAATGGGTATGACTACAAGTTATGGGATAAAAGCAAGAAATGGAAAATAATGGTGAAGTACTGAGAGGAGAAGTGGGAAAAGGAGAAAGAGAGTGAGGCCTATTAATCTTTAGAGAAATCTCCAAAGGGGAATAATATCAGCCCGGTTTCTTGGTATTTAAAAGTAGACTGAAGTGGAGGTGAATAAATGTACAGTAAGGAACAATACTGCATTACCAGAGATTAATGAAATGATCTAATAGAACTCTGCTGCCTGAGTGGCTGTCCACAGATATAGGTCGTATATAGTCTCATACTAAGGTATCTTTTAGTGCAAATATAGGATGGTTAGGACTTCTCTTAACTTTGACCAGAAGTATAGGAAAGTTATTCAATGAAAATTATTCTAACCTTCCCCCCTCCTGTTTTGTTTTGGTTTTTTTTTTCCACAAAACTTCATAATTTATAGTCATATTAGACAACCTATCCCCTTCTCTATTTCCTTCTCTTCCTTTACCTGAAATCATACACAGAGATCATAACTATGAGTGACACTGAAGGTGGTAAAGCAGCACTGGCAACAGTATTACTACAGTTTTTTCTAAATATGTACAAATTTACATATAAATGTATACTTAAATTTCACAGGAATGACCATATGGTTTTAGAGTATGATGTTCATGGTATTTTTCAACAAGATCTTACAAAAGGGATATCAATCTTTCCAATGAACTGTTAAGAAGTAATATTATCTTCAGTGAAGTTTTTGATCTATTTTCGTCAGGAGCAAAAGAAAAAGGACTGGATTGTGTTTAGTTTTCTGCTATATAAAACTGCTAAAAAACTCCTTTCATGAAATACTCTAACTTCTTAAGCAGTGAAGTATTTTGGTTTTGATATTCTGCCTGAAAGTTATGATCTTCTAAGGGCTTCTTTTTTTTTTTTTTTTTTTCCTTAAATTGTGTCAAATTTAATTCATAAGCAGAAGTCATTTATCTTCTCTTGTCTTTCTCTGGTGCTTACTTTTGATGTATTTATAGGTAGAAACCATGCCCTCTGTCAGATTTAATTTTGTGAGACCAAATAAATCAAACTCATCTAGTTTCTTTGTTCCTCTCATTGTTTGCATAATCTTTTTTTTTTTTTTTTTTTTTGCACCAATTCAGATTTTCATTAAACTAAATTTTCATTAAACTAAGTATGAATACCCTAACTGAGAACAATGCACAACAATATTTTGCAACAGGAATAACTGTTACAGTTGAATTCCTGTTTTTCAAAAAACAACAGCATAAATACTTTCCTTCATGTGATCCTAAAAACAGATTTGATATTTTTCATGGTCATATTACACTTCTCACTGGAGGGTGTCCTGTGACTGACTGGCAGATGCAAACTCTCCATATCACATGCAAGCAATGAGCTTAAAATCTAAGTTCCTAAAGGCCTCAATCTCACATTTATTGTTAAATGTCTTCCCACTTCTGCTTCTCTCATCCTTAAAATGATCTAATTTGCCCTGCACAATATTTCATCCATCCACTAAACTGATAATGTCACCTCACTATCTGATTAGACTTGTGATCATTTTGTTGATGAAATAAAAATAACCCCTAATTCCAACCTGCTCCATGAATATCTTTCTTTCCTCTAAACCTGTATATTCTTTCAGAACACCTTTTGTAACTGTCCCAGTAGCCAAATGCTTACCAGCTTTAATACTTGCACTAACAGTATCTTCACTTCTTAAAGATTTCCCATGTGCAATTACATCCAATCCTTCACAGAAATCTTGATAAATTGAATCCTCCCATGAGTGGTAAAGTTTTTTAAACTCAGTCCTAATTAGCTAAATACTCATAAAAATTCAATCTCCTCTCAAAGGATAAGGAAGACTCATTTGATTTACATTCTGAGTCATTCGTCTCACGTACCCTAGATGAAGCCATCTCAGCTCCAACCTGGGAAGCACAACTTGTTTCATTACCTCCATTTGTCAGTGAATGTGTTAATTGCCCTTTCTGGAATTCTTTTTATAGATCCTGCATTCCTTCAAATGCTGAATGCATTGCCCTCAAAGCAAGACAAAGCCTGTGTAGGGACTTTCATGATTTTGAACTTGTACTGACAGCCTAGGTCATGAAATTTAAACTGTTGGTTTCCAATGATGCAGAACTACTTTTACAGGCTCAGAGGGTTGTGATTACTGACTATCAAGTTGGAGGCTAGTTGTTGGTGGTTTATTCTTGGGTTCAGTACTGCCACCAATGCTGTTCAACATCTTTATTATCATGCTGAATGATGGAGCATAGTACACCTTCTGCAAATTTGTAGATGAAACAAAACACTGGAGGAATGATGTGTGCACTAGATAGTTGATATGCCATTCAGAAGGAGCCCTGATAGGCTGGAGAAATGAGATAACAGGAACTTCATGAAGTTCATTTAACATTTAATACAGCAGAGGTTCTTTGGTCTTGTCACAAAAGGGAAATATTTAATCCTTCTAATGCAGAAGACTAAATCTATGCTTCAAGACACGTTGAATCCAAATGGCTGGAAGGCAGCTTTGCAGACCTAATGGTCATAGTGGATGCTGAAGTGAACATGAGCTAGCAATACACTCTTCTGGCTTCTTGGGCTGCATTAGTACCTATCAGCACTGGAGGTGATCCTGCCCCTCTGCTTGGCACATCTCAATTGCCCATCCAAGTTCCAAGTCTGGCCCCCACAGTTTGAAATGATACACTGGAGAAAGTTCAGCAAAATGCCATTAAGATAATCAAATGATTTGAGTACTTGATATCTGAGGAGAGGCTGGGCCTATGCATCCTGAAGAAGAGATGGCTCAGAGGTATTTTAGAAATGTATATAAATACATAACCAGTGTGAACACGACCACAATTCTATTTAAATAAAAGAAAGCACATTATACTGTAGCAGTGTTCAAACATTGGAACCATAGGCACAGGGAATTTGTAGTCTCTGTCTTTAGAGAAATTCAAATCTTGACTGTGCACAGCCTTTGAGCAACTTGCTCTGGCTAACTCAGCTTTGAACAGGGTCTTTGGGCCATACCATCTCCAGGCATACCTTCCAGCTTCAGCAATTCTGTGATTCATGGTTTTGAGTTTCAAATAATTAGTATCTGAGTTGTTAATGAAGGAAGTTTCCTGTCAGAGTTTTATTCACCAAAGGAAATGTGAAATTCTCCCATTTACTCTGTGCTTCAAGTGTCTCTAACTTATATAAATCATTTACTGAATGTTGTCATTTTATGCAACTATTTGTGGAGTTTAAAAATTTGTATGAGATTTATACATAAAATATGATTTCTGCTTTTCTCACTGCAGTCTTCTGTCTTGGTGGGATGCAGATAGATAAATTCAGTATTCAAGACACATTTCCTTCCATGGAAGGAGCAAAACAGACTTCCTGCCCCACTCTTGGATGACATTCTAAGTATAATCTAGGACAACTGGAACAACAACAGTAAAAAGTAGTAAAATATGGATTTCTTGTTAACAGCTTTTATTGAAACAGACACTATTTCACATGTAGCTTTTGCAGCTGCTGGCCTGTAGCTCAGATTTGGCCCTTATGCCTTCCTAAGGCAGCATCCACAGACATATAACCTCCTATCAAAGGAGGACTGGGGCAGGACTGGGAAGATGCTAGCACAGTGGCTGTCTTGATTAAATTGGTACTGGTCCCACAGATCAAGGCAGTTACTGAAATAAACTGAATAAACATGGCTGCTTAAATTCTAGCCAAATGGAACAGGTTCATATGTTTTTCACTGTTTCAAGGAAGCACCCCAATTGAATAGGATTTTCACATTCGTGTTTAATTATTGTTACTTAACAAATGTTCTCTTGAGCTGTTGAGTTCTGGCCCTTTGTTTTGTTTTGCAATATTTTCTTTTTTTTATTGCATCTATCATCAAGAATAAACAAAATGTATACCAAATCTGTAATTAATTCTGATTCAGTGGAAAGTTTTCAGCAGAATTTGTTTCATGCCTGGAACTGGCTTAGTTTAGAGGTCTGAGTTCCCAGATACGTATGGAGGAAAGAAGGAAAGATAGACAGAATAGAATGTACACAGACTAATGAAAATCAGAAAAGAATCCCTTAAACGTGTAATAAGAAAATAACCCAACAATAAGTGTATATTTTGCTAAAGAGTTAGGTCTCTTAAACAGAAGTCTGCAAAAGATAATGATTTAACAAATACGACTGACAGTTACCACACTACCTCTTTAATCATGCTTTTTTCACTCAAGAATACTCTATATTTTCAGCACATTTCAAATACGTTTTTGAGCTGAATGAGCCACTAACTTCAAAGGAATGAACAAACAGAGGATTTATGTAGAGCTAAATGGACTGATATGTTCAGTGAACACTTGTAAAAGGGACCATGCTAAGCTACAGTCAACCCTAACAGAAAGGATCTGCTTTATCTTCTGTAGTTGGTGTTCTCAGTGAGCTTACACTGTAATTGACATTTTAGGTCAAATTTATTATTTATGTGCTCATGTGTTGAATATCTGTTTTAATTATTCACACAACTGATGTGTTTGACCATGAACTCATCCTAGCCAGTGTGGTATACTTTCCTACAGGCAGCTGCAGTCTCATACCCCAGATCTTCCTATAATCAAGGAAATAAGACACTAATCATTTACGACTGAGGTTGATGTCTCTGAATGCTCTCAAATTACTGGGTTCTTCTCAGGAGATATCCATCTCATTTTTTATACATTTATTTATTATTTGCTCTAGAAATATGAAGCACAGGTACAACATATGCATTTGGAATTCCCTACCAATCCAGACCAACTTCTACACACGTGAGAGGAGCTTTGAGCCTGATTTCTTACTATGGAACTGCTTTCAACCCACCAATTCTGTCAGTTGTGAATTGTCTACAATGCACCATTTCTTTTATTGCACTGAAGGTACTCTAGAGTCCTTGTCGGAACAAGAATTTCAAGTACTTAAGTTGGACCTGGGAAACTGTGAATTTCTGATCAAAATTAAAGCAAAGTTAATTATTGGAATTTTTAAAACCATAGAAATGTACAAACTAATAATGTGCACAATTAGTTGACCCTGCCCTAGAGGAAGGGCAAATGCTTAAACTGACATTAGGGGTAATGTCTTCTCACGGGTGTTAGTGATTCTCCAATGGCAGATACACTTGAACGTTCACTAAGACTTTGCGAGAGATCACAACCTGTCAAAATTGTCTTTGATTGCAATGAAAGAAGAGGGGTCAAAATTACAAGACTGCATTCAGTAAATATGGAACTCCATATTTAACAAAAAGTAAAAATAATTAAGGAGTGGTCATCTTGAAGTTGGGCTTTTGTGTTCAGTTATACTGAGTGCCTGTAGCATGTAATCTTGGTCCCTTTTCTCTCCAGATTATAGATGACACTTAGACCATTCGCTTCACACATACATGTAGTTCAAACAAACACAGAAATATACAATGAAGTTTATGTATCCAGGTCCCATCTCGACAGGGCATTAGGCTATGAACAGTGGTGCAACCACTGAATGTAAGGTAAAATAATTGAAATTCCAAAGAGGCCATTCATCATGAAATTTTCCTTAAGAGTGTCGTTCATCATCTTCTGTCAAAGGACCCAGAATACTGGCAAAAAATACCATCCACCTTAAAACAATTATTTAAATGCAATCACCACACAAAGTAATGTAATGTATTTTAGCTATATGGGAAATTGAAAAGGCTCACACTGTTACTAAGATAGAAGAAAAAACAGGAAGCATGGATATGCTTAGGAAAATTAACTTGCAGTTTCAGGTTTATGGAGCGCAGCCCTGTGGACAGGGATCTGGGTCCTACTCTGCCCTGCACCACTGCTGCCTCATCTTGAGCACTGCATGCAGCTTTTCGTGACTAAGTATAGGAAGGACGTAAAACTATTAGAGCGTGTCCAAGGGAGGGCTACAAAGATGAGGAAGGGTCTGGAGGACAAGGAGTATGGGGAGCAGCTGAATTCCCTTGGTTTGTTCGGCCCAGAGAAGAGAAGGATGAGGGGAGACCTCATGCAGTTCTTCTTGGAGGCCTGCAGCTCCTCACAGGGTGCAGAGGAGCAGCACTGAGCTCTGCTCTCTGGTGACAGACAGGACTCAGGGAACCACATGTCTCTGCTTCAGAGGAGGGTCAGGGGCAGTGAGGAAAAGGCTGTGCCCCAGAGGGCAGAGGGCATGGAACAGGCTGCTCAGGGAGCATTGGGACACAGACATTGGGTTTGTGTTTGGGCAGTGCTGTGTGGAGTCAACCGGGTTGGGCTCAGTGATCCTTGTGGGTCCCTTGGAAATTGAGAATATCTATCTGCAGTAAGATTTGTAAACTCATGAAGATACACTAAATATTTCATTTTTAACACGGTGTTTGAATTTCAAAGTGTAAAATTCAGAACAAGCTTAGTTAGGGAATTCTGATTTATGCTTGTGGTAGAAAATAATTCTATCACTGAAATTCAGTTATAAATAGAGTTCAAAAATGCAACAGTAAATGAAGAAAATACTGAGAATTTTCAAAGAAAGGACATCTTAATTTGTACAAAGGGAATGGGTATCCGTCAAACTGTGATTACAGCACAGGTATAAAAGTAGAGCAGTAATGATATTTGTAACTCTTCCCGCAGTAAGCTCGTAATCTCTAGCAATTTGCAGTTCAGTGACTTCTGAGACCTTTCCGCCACTGAAACATGGCCAAGTATCTCTCAAAAAAATTAGAAGAATCAAGTGGTGTTTTCAGAGGCTATCAAAAGACAAAGGTAGTTTTCTTCTTGTGCTCCAAATTTTGAAAGAGAAAATCCTGTGACTGCAGGTTCATTTTCTAATGTATATATTCTTAAAATATACCTCAGGGTCATTTCAGTCATTTCAGTCTATGCCTCTATTCCAATATTTATTTTAAGCTTTTTATTTTAATGAATAATTCTTCCCATAAAGCTAGAGCCCAGAATTTTCATGTTACTCAGACACACAGCTTCTCCTGTTCTCCATGTGTGAAAAATTGTAGAAAAATTTTGCAGTGCTTGGACAGCACTATTATTGACTGTGCCTTATTACAGGTAAACTAATGAGGATTAGTTCTGAGAAGAGCAATAATTTGAGTTTTCAGATTTTGTCATTAAGGTCAGCATAGAGACAACTCTAGCAAGATGAAGTCTATCAGGTTTTCAGGAAGCACCTTCCTTTTTCATGTAAAGGCTGAACTGGATTCTCTCTTATCAATAATTCTTGTTATCTAATGATAAGCAATGAGTTCTACAAACCGACTTCAGACTTTTTGAACTTGGGCTGCTGAGACATGGAAATAACACAGCTTCTATTCAGGCTGCTAGAGTTAATATAGTTCTTTTGTGTATTTTTGTCTTGCCATTTTGAAAATACACCATTAACTGTGAGAGACAAATCATATAATCTGTCCTAATATCCTTGATCAAATTTCTATATGAAACACTACAGCACAATTATCTGTATTATCTATTAATTCAATCATATTGACCTCCTTTTCTCCTTTTCTTTTTTTGCCAAGGATTCAGACACTCAAGAGTTTGCATGAGTTTGCCTGTCTCTTATGTGACACTTGCCAGCTTCAGGGACTATACCTGGATGAGATGAATCACTATTGTCTTTCCCCTGGAGACTATCTTCCTCTCAGTCTTAAGCTTTTTATTTTCTGAGGCTGAATTCTTGAGCGTACTGCAGGCATCATTTTATGCTATCAGTGAAGAAAACTATCCTTCCCAGTAGGCAGAAACATAAACCCTTATTCATTATCTCCAAAGTCTGTATGTTTACCTCTAGAGTCTGCTCTCCCATATTTTTCACAGCTCTCATTGCAGAGGACGAATAATTTCTCCTCTACCTGAGAGGAGAAAGTATTTTTTGCTGATTTATTTCAATACATATATATATATATATGTATATTTGGCTTTCCAGAAAGTATTAAAATCTTTCTAATTGCCTGGGCTTTGATCCTGTAATCAAATTCACACATGTTACAGAACAGATAAGAGAAAAGCTTTGAGTTTAACACAGAGGAAAGAAACTTGGCTAGTGGCTGGAACAAGAGACTAGAAGGCAAGAGGTTTGGGATTTATTCCTATCATTGCTATTTGCTTTTACATGATCATTGTCAAGTCATTTAACCTCTATGTCTCAAGTTGCTCTATATTAGAAAGAAAAAAAAAAATAACATTTCTCTATTCCAGGAGGATATTACATGGAGTGAGGCCTAATTAAAGCTAGTAAAGTGTTTTGAGATTCTTGGATAAAAGATGCGGTAAGAAGTCCAACTATTAATTGCTTCATGCTCTCTACTAGATTTTAAGTCACATATCTCTTTGAATCATGGATCCCTATTACGTGAAGATTGGTAACACTATGGAATCCTGCAGCTGTTGGCCTTTAAATTTCAGAAACAGATGTTTTGTGAGATTGAGCTATCCTTACCGATAAACTAACCTAAAATCTTCAGAGTTCTGAAATAATGCAGGAAAATAGCATACTGGTAATTATTTTTTTTTCCTCATCATTTTCTTCACATTATTCTCACTTTCTGTGTTAAGCCCACATCATACATATGCTTTTCCCAGCTGTTAGGTGGATTAGAAGTAATCTTTATTTTTTTCTATCCTTTCTTTCCTACCCTCTATTGAAAATAAAAAGTCTTCAGGAGATGTTGTGGGAAGGAGCATGTGTTGTATAAAATCACAAGCTGTGGAATAAGTAGAGAGAAACGTAGCACTCGAATCAGCACAGCCTTACATGAATCCTGAGCAGCCACAGTTTCTTCTAAGCACGTGCATGGTTGTTAGCCATTGTGTAATGCAATCGCTTCTCCTTTGTCTGCCTTTTCCTCATACAGGATTACAACTGGCAAAGCACTCAAAAGACAGTGAAATTAATTAAAGAAAAAAATCCAATTTCTGCCATATAACAAAACAAACAATCAACAACAAATAAAATAAAACCTGACCTTTTTTTTTTTTTTTTTTTTTTTTTTTTTTTTTTTTTAATAGCTGGGAAAACTACAGGCTACTGCCTTATCCGTAACTTCCTATGTGCTGATGGAAGCTATTTGATTAATCACAGCATTGTATGGAACAGCAGGAACTACTGCTTTTCTAGAAGACCCAGATACAAATCCAAACACACCTTAAAAAAATGAACCTTTTAGTGCTGTACCATGCACTCATCATCTTTAACTGACAACAGACATTTTCTTGAATACACAGCACATGTCCAAAAAGAGCTAAGTTCACTACCACTTGGCAAAATTTTCCCACAGAAATGTAAAAAGTCTTCACCTTGCTCCAGGTAGAAATAAGATTATTTGATGAGTTGGATTTATGTGATTAATCATGAAGTTGGTAAAATACAGTAGGGACAAGAAATGTCTTTTTGAACAATGGGTGAAATCATACTGCTGCTCAGTTTTGAACCCAGCATTGATGCTATCAGCTCTTTTTGACTACCTGAAGATACTGTAGATTCACAGTTGCACAAGGATGAACAGCATTACCTGGTATCTGCTCTCATTCCCACGATCCCCAACTAAATACAACTTAATGAAGTTAACCTTGCTCTTAGTGAAGTCATATAGCATGCAAAGCACTTCAATAGTTAGCAATAACAGTATGTGAAATACCAAAGTCTGAGTGAGCTGCCCAGCTTCATCTAAACAAATGCAAAAGTACTTCAAGGAAACTGTGAAAAGTCAAACTCCAAGCAAATTTCAGTATATAAAATACATCTCTACAGGTAGTTCTGGACTGGAGATAGATACCATTAATCAACATATAGCACAAAGTTCCATAGAGCCACGTCAAAAAAAAAAAAAAACAACAGCAATGATGATGAATGTAACTTCTTTGAAGTAAAACAGCATTGAAAAATATTTTCAGGGGAAACCATACCTTCCACTCTAGCAAAAACAACTTTAATCTCTTGCCATTTACCTGGGGTCTAATGTAAAACAGGAACTAGCGTGTTGTACTTAACTACAAGGGAGACCTTCCCACCTCTTTTTCTGGGTTATATTTACCTCTTTATTAATTAAAAATGCTACAGCTGCAATTGGAATCACGTTGTTCAATACTTATTATCATTTAAAATGTGAGGAAATTGAGACATACTGAAAATATTTTTGATCAGTGTATTCTATCTTGAAAGGCTTTCAGGTGTGGCTGACCATTATTTCTGCAGACTAAATCTATAGTTTCAACTCTACACTCCAACTATTTGCCACCTAAGAAAATGTTTTCTGAAAGGTCATTTTAATTTTTATAATTGTACTACTTCTACCACAATTTCAGTCATCAGGCAGTGAAAGACCAGAATGTGATACTTAAGCAGTTTTACTGCAATCTTGTATGCTGTTACCTAATGTAATAGTTAATATTTTCAAGGTTATCAGTGCTGTTTCAGAGCTTTATTTCAAGCTGCTTCCAGTAATTACATAGTGGAGCACCTGTGCTGGATGAGAATCAAGGGTATTAAGACCAAAAATCTCATAGTCTGAAATAATGCTTTCTTTTTTTCTTAAATTGATTTTTTTTTTCTTTTTTTTTCTTTTTTTTTTTAATTCTAGCAATCCAGCAGAATAGCCAGCACCCCAACTTGTGAGTGTATAAAAGGATGAGAAGTAGAAAATTAAAAGGTGACTGCACGGCAGATGCTCTAGTTGGCATAATTCAAGCTGGTAAAGTATAGATAAAGAGCACAAAAAATGAAAAACTAGAGCTCAGTTCTAAAGATCCCTTTTCAAAGAGGTTTCAGATTTTACTAGTAACAAAGAAAAGTACTACTGTAATGACTTAAATTTCTATGCAGTAGTGATATCTAGAGAAACATGTCATCTGTCAGTGCACACATAACAGCAAGGCAAATAAACAAATGATTATCTGGTAAAAAGATTGCAATTCCTGTATTTGGGAACAGAGCTACTATTTCTTGTAATTGATTTATAGAGTTTATCATGCTTTCGTTTCCAGCTGCAATGCCTGTTTCTTCCATATCACAAACCATACTGTGCCAAAGTATGCAGTATAGTGCTTTTTTGTTCAGTACAGCTTTTCTGTAGGATGTTCAGAAATCATCAGAACTCCAGTATGGCAGTAGTTTGCTACTAAAGAATCAATCTACATCAAAAATCAGTAAATATGACAACTCTGATAATTTATGGAATATAGGGGCTGTTGACCTTGGATTGGGTCCCCAGGCAACTTTGTATTAAAGTGAACAGGGTAACCAGATATTGTTTTTATATTTTCAGCAAACTAGGAGTGAGGGTTGAGTAATCTTTATGATTGCAAATCCTGTCAGGCATTTGGCTTCCAATAAAAACAAGTTGTTATTCTTTAGTCATAGTTCAGACAGTACAGATTTTACCTGGTGCAAATTACATTGATTACTAACTGTAATGTATTTAAAGAAGTGTGCTTACCAACAGCTTCTACCATCCCCCTGCTTGTGTACAACTATTTCCTTTAAGAACTGTAAATTTGCATTTGATAATTGATGCTCCACATCCAGAAACAACCAATTAGAGAAAAACAGGGTTGGGGGAGAAACACCAGGTGACATATTAATGCACACCTTAATCTCAGTGAGGATGAGTTCCACCTGAAAGAAGTTCCTCCAGCCTTTTCTGAAAGCATCCCAGGAAACATCTCCACAACATACCCAAACAGTTTAGTCCAGTGCTCAGTTTTCCCAGCCCGGTCCAAGATTTTTGCTGCTGCATGAATATATTCAGCTTGAATTTAAATTCCAGCTTCTTTCTCTTTCTCCTATGAGCACAGTGCAGAGAAGAAACTACCTACTTCTTTTCCCAACAGCTTTTTTGTCTACTTCTAGCTCATCAAGATTCCTTCACTGTAAACCACCTTCAAGGACTTTCATGTTTTTTTTAAATCTCACTCAAGAAACTCTTGTAGCTCAACTGTGTTTTTCTACTGATGTCTGCACCCAGCTGGTTCATAGCTTTCTTAAATATCTTGGAATGGACCCTCCCTGAGATTGTATCAATATTAATTAGAGCAAAAGAATTATTTCACAATTTGCAGGCAGTACCCTTATTTACACTGTAAAATGCCATTTGAATTTTTTACATCAATATACTATTCTTCATTCATATCATCTTGGGAAGTTGCATAGCATTATACCAGAGAGACTGGGCACTGAGTTCCCCGAGTAAAATCTGTCATGATTCCCCACGTGAGCTTAAGTTTTGCCCAGCATGGAAAAATCTGTGTCCTACAGTGATCAAAGCAGTCAGTGATCACACTGACTTCTGAGAGAAAGTCATACTTTGAAACAAAAGGGTTTAAAAGATAATCTGGAAGCCACAGGACAAATTATATGCACACCTATGGCATTAGATAACTAATTATCTCACACAGTTGGATCCTAACTTTAGAAATTGTTCTTCCTTTCTTCTGGTTCCCCATCTTCCTTCAGCATCAATGGATTTCCATTGGTCTTCTCCACTGGATATGAAATTATGTGATTTCTCTTGATATGTAATGTATGCTGCAGTGTATAAATTGTACAACATATGCCTGATAATCATATGAATTGCCTAATTACACAAACTCACAGACTCACAAAATAAGTTGGATTGGAAGAGAGAGATCTCTTGACATATACTTCAATCTCTGCTAGTTGGACTGTTGGTCTAACACACTGAGTTTTCTGTGGGACTTGTATAGTTGAATTTTCAGTATTTCATATGGAAATAAACCACTAAATACCAATATTTTCAACCCCTCCTCCACAGGCATAGGTTCATGCAATATGTAAAATCATAGATCAAATACATTTCTCAGGATTATTCTCTCCTCCCCATTAAATAAGCAAATAAACAAACAATAATAATAAAAAAAGGTTAATTTGTTTTTAATTAGTTGTGTATCAAAGGGACAAGGATTTCAGCTACTGTGGCTACTACCACCGAGTAAAATTTAATTTGTTCCTTATCAGTCTTTATATTGTGTATCTCCATGTACAATAATCTGGCAAGTCATATCTACTGAGATCATCCTGGGTTTATTCAGCTTAAATTAATGAAGTTTTTTCTCATTGTCAGGTACCAAATTGTCAACATATGAAGAATAGATTTTACAGAAGATTGAATGAAGTAGGAGTCCACAATGAGGACAGTACTGGAAATGCAAGAGTTAAAGTATCCAAAAAAAATATATATATATATTTTCTATTATTTCATTTTTTTGATGTTTTTTTTTTTTTTTTGAAGAAACAAGTCTTATCAGGCTTAATGGGTTTTAGTCATTCTTAACAGCTATCTAATGAGCTCTCCAATTATATAAAGAAGAGCAATTCAGTTCATACATTACCGTATCCCCTCACAGTTCTCCCTCTTCAGAAATGACTCACTCAAGGTCATGTAATAAACCAGATGCAGTTTTAGGACTAGGGCACAGGTGTTTCTGGCTTTTGACCTTATAACTACTCCTTTATGATGCGTGGTTTTCTTGATATTCCCCTCTTGAATACCTTAATATTTTACAGGCAATAACCAGTTCGGAATAAAAATGGTGCCCATGTTCATATTCCCACAAACATTTTCAGTATCAAAAATGAATCAAACTCACAAGGTCTACAATGTGTATAACCACAGCACTAGCAAAAAGAAAAAAAAAAAAAAGAAAAGCAACAGCTTTCTTACTCTTTCTATGAAAAAAGAGCTTTACATTTTCCTTAAGAAGGACAATACGTGGGTAAAAAAGCCCACAAAATATCATGATGCACAACAGCACAAAATACAGTCTGCAAATTTATTTCTCAAGGGAGAGTGGAAATGTGACCGAACAGTTCTGAAATTATTTAGAAAAAGGAGAGACAACTGTAAACATTTCCAATATCTTTTATATTTAGAAAACCTCTAATTGGTTATGATACTAGCATTTGTGTAGCTCAAAGTTAAATACTGCAAAAGACAACAAAGCAAATACAAAGTTCTTACCAGCAGGACTGTTTGCTAGGGTAGATATTTCATCCAGTTCTTGTGTGATACTTTATCTCCAATAGAATCCATATACTATTACCAGAGTCCTATAAAATGATAAAGACAAAAAAACACCATAATTCTTTGAAGAATATTGTAAACAAGAAGTACAGTCTTAGTAAGATATACTACATGTTACCAATTTTTTATATTAAATCTAAATAGAGTAGCTATTATAGAATCATAGAATCACAAGGTTGGAAACGACCTACAAGATCATCTAGTCCAACCGTCTCCTCATCACCATTGCCACCACTAGCAGTAACAACCAAATAGTGCTGAAACATGAGCAAGGACGGCAAGAATGGTGGCACAATTATCTTCTCCAGAAGAGAAACCTTCATGTTGAGTTGGAACTTGGAGTTCCCCAACATGAATGTGTTTCCACATAGAAATACTAACCACTGTTTCTGTGTTTTCAAGGATAAGCAGCTATACAACCCCTGTACTGGCTTACAGCTCTCATTCTTAAAGAACAAGATGTTCATTCTCTGTTGGGAGAGGACTGGCCTCAATTACAAGGCATTTTAAATAAGAAGAAAATTGGAAGAAATGCCATATGAAAGTAACACAGGAAACTACTGGATGGTGGTTGAGTTTTGTCAAAAAAAAAAAAAAAAAAAAAAAAAAAGATTAATTATCTATACTGTAACATTTTCATGATACAAGATGGATAAAAATGGCATTGTGTACATGTACTTGAATGCAGAGATTTTCCCAGTACAGTCTGAAATTCCAGTGGGAACCTCAATAAAAATATTTTGGAAAAAAAACAAAAAAAAGTGGAATTTGTACTGCTCTGCTTTACCTCCTAAAATCTAAGACAATTACTTTGGAGCTATCAGAGAATAAGAAGCACCTCTGAGAGCAAATCATGTAACCTCTCTTCACAAGAGCTGTTTAGATGTTCAGTACAGATTGGACTAACAGGTACATAGCTTAGACAACATGAACTCCATCCCAAAAGTGCACAGGAAATAGGAAGAAAATAACAAGAATTAAATTGTCAAATTTCATTTCAACTATGTGTAGCTGTCCTCCACTCCTACAATCTGTTATGGTTCAGAAAGTCATCTGTATGGTTGTGAAGTTCTGCTCTTAGCATTGCAAATCAGACTTCAGACACCTTTCCCAACAACTGCACTGAAATGACATCAGAAGTAAATAGATTTCTTTTCAGACCAAGGAAACCAAGTGCATGAAGTCATGTCCAAGACCACTCTATTTAGACACGCTTTCCACATCTGAAGCAGTAGTAGGACACATAAAGCTAAACATTTACAAATAAACTGCAGAATACTCAGAGTACAGCATAAATATTTTGTAAGTGTTCAGAACCTGCTAAAAATGTGTTCATTTTCTTTCACTTTTAGTAATGCAGCCTATGTACTGATAGCACCCATAGCTGATGTAACCACTTTATGCGAAAGGATTAATCTTGCCAAATATGAGATGGTTGCTGAGATACAGCCTGGTCTACCCACTGAAGAAAAATTTTGGCATTTCAATCTGCTTTTAGTGAGTTCAGGAGCATCTTCACCCTACAAGCTCTTTAAGAATATTCTCCTGCTTAACATGCACCAATTAGAAGTAGGAAAGGCAGATGGCCTAAATAAATTAGGGATAGCATTCCAGCCTTGTCTCAGTTCATCACCATTGGCAAACCTAAGCAGCAGTAGCAGTCAATAGTTAGAAAGAGAATTATATGTATTTTTTTACTCCGTTCCTTTCCTGAACAAAATCAGAGCACAGCAGCTGTTGGAGTACTCAGTTTGCAGAGATGTAGAAAGCAGAAACCTGGACAGGGTGCATGAAGTCTGAACATTTTCAGACAATGTTTTGATTTCTTCGTATTGCAAGCACTTCAAACTTCCACTGAAGAAAAGAACTTCCATTCCCTGCACTAAGTCTGTGTGATATTGCAGCCTTAAGTAGAAACACATTTTCTTCATATACATTTCTGAATGGACCCAACCATCTCCATGCCTTGGAAGGCCTAGAGTTAGTAGGTTTTTTAGATCTGATTAAGTTAAGTAGAACATCCTTTATAGATGTTGGTACAATGGCTTACAGGAAATCAGAAAAATCTGCATATCAAGAACATCTGCCACACAGCACATTATTGTCACAACAGGACCAATTCAGGTCTTGTTTTCCATCTCTCAAACCGCTGTGCAAAGGTGCTGGCAGGTAGACTGGTAACTGAGCTTTGAGATTTTAGATTACTTTCTAAAACAACATCTGTTGTGCTAATGAAAATTAGCCTTAATGATAATCACAGGTCCATTTTACTTATCTATTTATTTGTTCATTTTAATAGTGATGGCTCCAGCTGCTCCATGGTGTTATTAATGGACTGTAATTCTTGACTATAGCATAGCTTCATGGACTGCACACTTAGTGACATTAGGGCATAGGCACTGGGTGGATAGCTGAGCAGGGCAAACCTTATCGTACAAAAAAAAACCTCAGACATTAAAATCACATGCAATCTCAGTAAATATCTCACAGAATTGTCTTATCAATGAGAGGGAGTTTGTTTGGAAGAACCGTAACAAGCAGATCATATTAGTAAGTGAAGTCATGCACAGTTCAAGACTGTTGAACAAAGGAGTAGAGTAGCATTTATACCTGGCCTCTGACTGAAACCAAATTAATGACTAATCTTTCAAAGTGCACATTTATACAGTTTTCTGACCTAAATAGACATGCCTATCTTCCCTGATTCAGTAACCCTATTATATTTAGATAAAATCTTTTCCCCTCATCTAAGAAAATATGAGAGACTATATAGACTAAGTTGTAAGTAAGAAGAAATTTGAGGAATTTCATTCAGATGAAGAAAGCAACTTTCCTTCCACTATATACAGGCTGGAAAGTGCAAAAACCTCATAGCTTCACAAAGTAGATATGCCTAACTTCAGCTTTAAAATGTGATGAAGAAAAGTATTCAGATGGAAACATGGAAGACAGAAAAATAGAGGAGAAAAAAGAGATTAAAAACAAGGGATAAATGAGTGGACAGTGAAGTGGGTTCAGAACTGGCTGACTGGCAGATCTCAGACGACTGTGGTCAGCAGCACACAGTCTAGTTAGAGTTCTATAGCTAGTGATGTTCCCCAGAGGTTGGTGGTCAGTCCAGTCTTGTTCAACACCTTCATCATTGACCTGAATGAAGGGAGAGAGTGTATCTTCAGCAAGTTTGCTGATGATAAGAATCTGGGAGGCGTGGCTGACAAATCAGAAGGCTGTGCTGCCATTCAGTGAGACCCAGACAGGCTGAGAGTTGGATGGAGAGGAACTTGATGAGGTTCAACAAAGGCAAGAGCAGTGTTCTACATCTGGAGAAGAATAATCACACTCATCAGGTCTGACCTGCTGGAAAGCAGCTCTTCAGAGAAAGATCTGTGTGGCCCGGTGGAGGTCAGCAGTGTCCAAGGAGGCCAGTGGCCACTTTCAATGCCAGTGAGGTGCATTGAAAGACAGTGTCCAGCAGGATGAGGGAGGTGATTTTGCCACTTTACTCAGCCCTGGTAAGGCCACCTCTGGAGTACTGTGTCCAGTTCTGGGCTCCTCTGTTCAAGCAAGATAGGGAACTACTGAAGAAAGTCCATCGAAGGACCACAGAGATGACTGGCGGCCTGGAGCATCACTCTTATGAGGAAAGGCTGAATTACCTGCTTCTGTTCAGCCTGGAGAAGAGAAGACTGAGAGGGGATCTTATCAATGCTTATAAATATTTGAAGGATAACTGTTCAGTGTAAGGAGTCAGAAGATTTTCAGTGGTGCCCTATGACAGGACAAGGGACAGTGGACATAAGCTGGAACACAGGAAGTTCCAGCTGAACATGAGAAAATAATTCTTTACTTCGAGTGAGACAGAGCACATGCTCTGTTGTGGTGCCTCTTTCTGTGGCTATGTTCAAAACCCACCTGTATGCTTTCCTGTGTAACCTACACAGGGAAACTGCTTTAACAGGGGATTTTGACTAAATGATCTCCAGAGGTCTCTTACAATCCCCATGATTCTGTGATACTGTGATTCTTTAATTTTCATTCTATATTTTAAGCTGAAGACAAATTATAGGCCACAAGTGTATGCAAATATTCCATCAACCGGTTTAACTTCTTCCTATGGACAGTATATATATATATTTAAGTGCAGTTGGATTTTTTCCACCAGATAACTAGAAAGCATACATAGCATATGCCGCATGTAAATTACATGGCTGTTTTTCAAATTTAGAAAGCTGGGCATTTTGCTGTTCAGAACTAAGTGTTTAATGTGTAGTGAGCATTATTAGATACCATTTGATTTCAATCTGAATAGCGTAACTAGGAAGCCCAGTCCCTGCATAGCTAGTTGCTATTGTGCTTTGACATGCCATCTTCAATGTTTTTTATTGATGAGAAATAATTGTTATTGGTGTTCCCACTGTTAATGAAGGGTTTCCTGTTTCTTTATATTGTACTTTTCTTGAAAGTCTAACAGCTTTATTCAACTTCTGTATATATATTATTTTTGTCCTTAAGTCCTTTCACTGGTGGTTCTACTTAAGTTGCGGCAGTCTTAAAGTATCTGGATTTTTAACTGGGATAAAGATATGTCAAAAAAATGTTTTTTTCCAGAGCTTTTGGAAAGCCTCGCATCTGGGAACTTGTACCACATTTCTCAAAAGATGAGACTCAGGCATTTCATGCATTCCCAGATACTCACTTTGGTTACAAATATCTTTTTATAGCATTTGAGCTTTTTCAGGCTTACTCAAATCTAGGACTTACAGAACTGTGTAAATATCATATCACTGCATATAGCACTATTTGAATTAAAGTCCTGCTGTTTTAGGCACTGCACACAAATTACATCCAGATTGTCCTTTATCCCTAATTACTCTCTGTTTTTATTTATAGGTTTAAGAGACAATTGGCCGTACCAAGTGCTGGTCTTCCTTAATAATTACTTACAGATACATCCCACTGTGAACAAAACCAGCTGCCATCTTCTATTATCTATGACAATCATTCACAAAAGCATAAAAAAACCACCCTTCTAAAATAGTACCTTTGACCTTCAGATTAAGTGGAGATTAAGTACCAAAACCTTAGAGGAGAAATTAATGTAGCAGACTGAAATTCAAAAATGTATGAACGTGAGTTCTGAGTCATAACTAAACAAGAAAATCACAAGTTATGGCATGGCTTTCAATAGCCACCAAATAATTGCACTGAACTTTTAGATTTGCTTTATGAAACACGTATATCAGTAACCTTGCACTGAATTTGCAGGATGTTAAAAAGGCACTGTCCTGAAGATGTCTTGTTTTTCCTTGTGAGTAAGAACCAAATGCAGAGCAGGTGTGTAAGGAGGAAAGGAAATCTCTGCATTATAGTAGCTTTATAAAGGTCCTGTTTCCCAACATCATGTGAATATGTGAATATCTGCAGATGGCAGATACTCTGAAATGGCAGTTCTCTCCTATGTTCAGACATCTGAATCGTATCCTAAATGCCTGTTTTAGGTAGAGCTAAATAGTCATTCAAAACTGTATCCATATTGATTGGTAAGAATGGGCCTCCTTTTCTCCAGACTGAACAATCCCAGTTCCCTCAGCTGTCCCCCGTAAGACTTGTGCTCCAGACCTTTTGCTGGCTGCCCTTTGTTGCTCTTTTCTAAATGCTCTAGGGCCTCAATGTCTTGTAGTGAGGGGCCCAAAACAGAGCACTGTAGTTGAGGTGCGGCCTCACCAGAGCTCGATACAGAGGGACGATCATTTCCCTGCTGCTCCATTACTGATCATTTCCCTGCTCCTGCTGGCTTCAGTATTTCTGCTACAAGTAAGGAAGCCATTGACCTTCTTGACCACCTGGGCACACTGCTGTTTCATGTTCAGTTGAGTGTCAACCAACACCCCCAGATCCTTTTCCTCTACCAAGTTTTCCAGCCATTCTGCCCCAAGCCTGTAGCACTGCAAGAAACTCCTGACTGCATCAATTTGGCAGCTTGGTGAAAGGCTGAGCTTGGAGGAGCACACTGAGTTTTCTTTCTGTGCTGTCTGTGTCACATGTACTGAAAATTATTGTCAATTTATAAGATGTATTGGTCAGTTTATAAGATATACGAGAATGCCATAGTTCTTATCTGGAGCAGAGTTAACAATCTCTGATCTGCTGTTGCAATATATAACATTTTAAAATGCTCACAGCAAGTAATTAAAGAAATGGATTTATAAATCAGAAAAATAAACAGGAATGAGGAAGGCAAATTGTGTGGTCCCTCAATAAACTGAAAAGATTTCTTTTCTGAAAAAAGACAATCTAATGTAACTTTGAGCAGCAGTGCCGATGTAGCTGATACTTGATGAATCAGACGTGCTTGCAGAAGATGTCAGTTCCCATTTTCCTTCCTGTAACCTTTAAATAAAAATAAGTGACATTCTGACTTGTACCAGAATCCCTAATGAAACTGAAAGGCTGTTGAAATAATTACCTGGCAAATCAACATGCGTATTTATATAGATCATTTTCCTGCACCTTCTCACTTAGGCACCTAATTTCTCTATCCATTTTGTTATTAAATCCCATGTGTGGAGGAGTGGGGGAAAAAAAAAAAAAAAGAAAAGAGAAATGGAGCATGAGCAGAAAGTGATAGAGTTTAGAGCTTAAATGCAGGTGGAATGAAATGGAAATCTGGTCTTGAATTCTCTTTTTCTACACAACTATCTATCATCATTCAAGTCTTTCTAGGGACCCACGTTACCTGCAATTTTCTTTCTCTTCAGATTTTTTACCTGACAAAAAAAAAAAAGATTAGAACAGCTTCTATTTCAAAATGTTTTTATGTTTACATCTATTTTTTTCTGTGTATTACGTCAAGTATGATATGAAAGTGCAGCCACTGTTTAGAAGCACTAACAACAGGCATTTGCACATACTATTTCGATATATCTCACAGAGGGATATTCACAAAGGCTAACTTAAGCCTTGGAAGACTAATTTCCCCAGGCTTCCATTACAGTTAGTTCAGATGAGGGATCCTTCAGAGAGTGATTCAGATTAGTAGAGTAACTTTTGTTAACCTTTCTGACTGTCCCCCAACGAGTATCATTTTATGACTAATTGGCATCCTCAGTCAATCCCCTTGCAAACAAACACCTACCTCAAATACACAGACCACATGAAATTGGTCTCTTGCTGGTATTCTCAGTAGTCTCTCACAGTAGCATTCATTCCTTTCAAGTTATTATAATTACAATGAAAAATACTGCTTTAACAGCAGGGTTGCTGTATGAAGTGGCACTGAATACTTGAATCATCACTGCATTGTTTTTCAGCTTCAGCTCATGGAAATATCAAACCTTGTTTCACCTGATAGTCTAGATGGACCCCATTGAGATATCTCCATATCTGATCAAAGGCCAGGTTAGAGATGATTCTTGCACTAACACTGCATGGAAGCTGAGACAGCTCAAATCCTATTTAGCTAGTAATTTTAAGAATCATGTATTCATTTCTCAGATTCATTGGTGCTTTGAACAGAAAGTCTTGAGCTTTTTGCCAACAACTTGTGAATGCTGTGTAGATCTTACGGGAAGAGAGGGACTGACAAATTGCACATGATGATGTATCTGCTTATTGTAATACTTCAGTTATGTGTGACTAACTGGCACTGCTGGAGTCAGTTAACACCAATCCATCCATAAAATGTGTTTACTGAGCTAAGTCCAGAGTGTAGTGGTTAAAAAGTTGTTACTGTTGCTATAAAGAGAAGGAAAAAAGACTTCTTATGTGCTATATATTCACAAAATGAAAATTAAAGTCCTACATCTCTAAATTGCATTTTCTTTTGGTTTGCTTGCTTTATTTTTTTTTTCCTCCATTACATTTTTGAGCCTAAGGGCTAAGCCTAAGGGCTCTGTGTTATATGTTTGTTTCAAAATTAGTCTAAAAGTAGAAGTTTTAATTTGTAAGAAATGGGTACATAAAAGTAGTAAGGATTTGAACATAGTAGTAAAATCATAGAATCATAGAATCATGAGAAGAATACATTTGAACACAGAAAATTTAACAGAAACATTGTGTGATTTTAGAAAATCTAGACAACTTGGTAGTCCTCTCTGAGCAGCTTTGTGTTTTTCAGCAATCCAAGTACAATAAAAACAAGCTTTATAAAAATGTGAGATTATATCCAACTCAGATTTCCTGAACAGTATGCAATGCAAATGTCTAAAGCAATAGTATTTGTATCCCCAAAATTCTTTTACTGTTGCTCTCAAATGCTTGAAAAGATTTTATAATGACTAAAAGCCATGAAGGACTAGAGCTGCCTACAAGGCTCATGTCCAAAAGCTTTCAGCCTGAAGAAGGCTTATCACTGCTGTTAACAAGGAAGGACAGCAGAGACCCTTGAGAAAGATTCATCACACCTAACTTAGACATCCGCATCTCACCTTAGGCTCCCTTTCCACTCAACAAGAGTGAATAGCACTGTTACAATATGAGACATCTGTCTCTTTTAGACATCTTCTTTAAGATGACGTGTTTCTCACCCTGAACATCTCCAGTTTCTCTTCATTGATTATAACTAGAGTCTAGACAACTACCTCAGATAGAAGGTATTTAAAAGCACATGTGGAAATTCTACCTTTGCTAAGTTCAGGCCCTTCCAGCATGGTATGTTGTATATCTCAACGTGTCAACACAGAATACAGTCATCAGTATTGGCTGCCAAGCTACGCACAGAGTGATGTATCACTGAAACTTTCTCACAATGGTTAAGAAGAGCAAAGTGGCTGAGTTCAATGCAATTGAATGCTTAATAATAATATTTAGATAAATAAATGAAATTATTTTTTCTTGTTGCTTTTACTAGTGATTCTGATGAATACTTACTTAAGGGACTTGATCTACATGTTTTTGGAGGTTCACATAAATAATCAGAAAAATACACAGTGCTAAGAAGAAGATGTAAGTCAAGTCTCCTAATGTTCTTTAATAACTAACTTCTGTATAACAGACAGTGAGGAAATTTTCCCTGTCCTTCTTTGCATGATCACGGTGGTTCAAACCTTTTGAATACTTGAATTTTGGAGGTACATCTCCTTGATACTCCTTATGCATATTTTTACTCTCTAACTGTATTGCTTACTATTACACTCATTTTTAAGGAAGGGTATTTTGCATTGAAACCTACGTAAGCTAAATAATATCGTATTTTCCATACACGCTCTGAATAAATGAGAAGAAAGTTTCTAGCAGAAACATTTGGAAAGGCATATTTTGTAATTTACTAGATAGTAACTGAACAGAATTAAGGAAATCTCTCAGTTGAAGATGCTTAGAGGTTAGGAAAGAACCGGGATGCATGTTCAGTTCATACTGTTGTGCAGTCTGCTTGCAGGCACAGCTGGAATAGGGGCACTGTGCTAGATGGGCCCAGGCTCTCCACTAGCTCAGTCTTTCTCCGTCTCTAATGCAAACTGAAAAGAAGACATATGTGTGAAATAATGACTAAATGACACAGAACATTTCTATCAGTACTGATCCAACTCACTTCTGTAACTGGAAAATATTACTGTTATTCATTCTTGAACATTGAATCAGATGTTCTTTACATGTATCTGATAGCAATCAAATCAAAACACATCTAGTTCTTTACATTTTTTATATATCCTAATTCAGATCTGACCTTTCATTAAAAGATTTGTAATCTGTAGAAGCAAATTAGCATTTGCTTGTTGAAAGGAGTCTCAGTCCTCCAACATTTTATAAAGCATCTTTAAAATTTGAGTTAGATGCATCAGTTTCGGTATCAACAAAACAGACCTAAAGATGATTGTTTCTGTATGCACTTGAGTATCTAAACTATCTATTCATTCTGCGTAAAATCATTAAACGAGGCGGACAGATGGACTGTGTATCTATTTTGCTAAACTACAAAAAATACTGTGGTGAGTTCTTAAACAGAATGAGTAGGACGGATGCTGATGGATATTCTTATATCAAGAAAGGCCTACCATCTCTTGTAATCTTTCATCCACACAGTGTAGAAAAAAAGGGAAACAAAAACAAAAACAAAAAACAACCACTAAGGAAAGTTTTTGGTTTCAAATTCCATTGATTCATTCTTTAGTTGGAGACTGATTCATCTAGTATTTCCAACATTAACTTCATGATTCTTTCCATTTTATTTTTTTATTTTTATTTTCTTCTAAATCAGATAGTTTAGGAGGAAAAGATACAGACTTACTATTCTATCCTGGCTGTATAATAAAAATCTCAGTCATTACTTCCTATATCAAGTGCAGAGTTTCTCATCACAACTTTTTTTTTTTTTTTTTTTTTTTTCCTCACTTGGAAAAAGGGAAACCATGGCAGGGATTAGAAACTTTGATACAGCAAGTGTCCAGAGCTAAATTCAGCAATGAATCAACTGACAGTAGGAATGGGTACATGTCTATGTGTCCCCATGACATGCATCCCAGGATACCAGAGGAACTGGCTGATGTGGTGACCTAGCCAGTGGGCTTCTATGTTGAAATGATAACTCAAGTGGATAAAGGAAGAGCAATTGGTACTATCTAACTGGACTTACAGAAGTCTTTGGTATGATTTAACACCACG
Organism: Lagopus leucura; assembly: GCF_019238085.1. Lineage (NCBI taxonomy): Eukaryota > Metazoa > Chordata > Aves > Galliformes > Phasianidae > Lagopus > Lagopus leucura. Next base: position 2,335,015 of record NW_024962254.1, read on the forward strand.
TTCTTATCTGCAAATCAGAGAGATAATAGTTTGATGGGTGGACTATTCAGCAAATAAGGAAGAGGGTGGATGGAACTGTTGAGGTGGGTCCAGAGGAGGCCATAAAGATGATCAGAGGGCTGGACAAACTCTCTTATGAATGAAAGGTTGAGGGAGCTGGGCTTCTTTAAGAAGAAAAAGATCCAGAGAGACTCCATTGTAGCTTATTAATACCTAAAGGAGGCTTCTAAAAAAGATAGAGACTATTTATTTATAAGGACAGATTGTTATAGGACAAGGGAGAATGTTTTTAAACTACAAAAGGAGAAATTTTGGTTGGATATTAGGATAAAACCTTTTGCTCAGTGGATGGTAATGCACAGGCTGCCCAGAGAAGGTGTGGATGCCCCATACCTGAAAGTGTTCAAAACCAGGTTGGATGGGGATCTGGGCAGTCTGATCAGGTGGGTGGCAATCAGCTTGTGGAAGGGGTTTGAAACTGAGTGATCTTTAAGGTCAATATAAGCTATTCTATGATTATAATCTTTCTTCCATTTATTCTTGCGTATTGTCTTACTATCTGGACTGTCATTACAAGAGCAAATGTAATTTTTGAGTTTTAGCTAAAGGTCTTGAAATCTGTGTTAGAAATAGAGCTCAGGCGTGTAGAAATTTGTAGCTCTTTTGTCTAGTACACTTGTCATATGCTATCAATCTTCCATGAAACTGTAACTGCAGTTTCAATACGAGCAAAAATCTGAAGAGTTTCTGTGTAATGTGAAGGCATGTATTCAGTATTTGCCTGAACTTAATGTATTTAATGCAAGAACAGACCATTACAATACCTTTCTGATAACCGAGCAAGCGCATGGCAAAGAACTTCATTAATTCCTGCATCAAACCTATAGCTCTTTTTATTTGAAGGATCCAGTCTTGACTTTCAAACTTCAGATGGTGAGGAAAACACTGTGAGGAAACACCTACAAAAGTTTTCCAGTGCATAGAATCATAGAATGGCTTCAGTTGGAAAGTACCTCAAGGATCATGAAGCTCTGACTGCCCTGCCACATGCAGGGCCACTAACCTCCACATTTAATACTAGATCAGACTGCCAAGAGCCCCATCGATCTGGCCTTGAACACCTTCAGGGACAGCGGGGCATCCACAACCTCTCTGGGCAATGAATCGAGCACGATGAGCTTCACATAGTGAAGTGAGGAAGAATTATTTTCACTCAGTACTTTGTTTCTAGTCTGGGTTTATCTAACACCAGCTTCTACACACTGAATCTCATTATCACTTTCTAGAAAATCGGAAAGGGATCACCATCAGAAAGTCTCACGTAAGTCCTCACTTAAGTGCATTAACTTCTTGTTGAACTTATTAAGTAGCAAACAGACCAGTATGTTCTCTAAATGCTTTCATAAGCCCTCCAGTGTATCATAAGCCCAGTGTTCATGAAATGCTATTTCTTTCTTGAAACATGGGATAACACAGAGTGTGCACTGATGTACTTTCTCACACACTCTGTCAGTGTACCCAGAATCTTTCTCCATTCATTTCAGGAAAGAGAGGCATGACTTCACATTCCTTGGCAGTAAATTTATACTTCTCTTTCTTCCTCCTGTGCTAAAGGGGTTGTTTTCAAAAAAAAAAAAAGAAAGCTCCCAAATGCACCTGTTACTGTCTCTTGGGAATGGAAGCAGTTTTGCTAAGTCAAAGCAGTCTTGGAAATCCTCCTCATAAAATCCATTCAGTGTCTCCTTTCTAGTTAGTGGTATTCAATTATCTGTTATTAAGAGGATTTTCCCTTCTGGTTTTATAGATAGGAAACATCTCCTTTAAAGGCTATTGATCTGATGCAGCCATATATGAAAAGAACCCTGATCCCTAACACTGCAAATCATTATCCCATCTTGTTATATGAATCAAGTCAGATATACAAACCTTTGCTGTTCTTTTCTGTTATAAACTTAGACAGAACCTCAGCATTACGCAAGTAGCTATTAGCTACAGTTAACTTCAATAAGCCCGTTAGACACTCTGTGCTCTCAATCCATAAATTGTTGTAAAAGTTGCTACTCTGGAATGTATCCTCCAGCAAAAACAAGCTTCAAAATTGAAAAGTAGGTGCCACTATTTTTGAGATCAATTCATGGCAGCAACAGCATTCTCCAGTTTTAACCAGGGTTCAGCTACAGCTACATCATTCTTCCACTGTCTGCCACTAAAAGTGCTTTTTATACACCTAATTTGGATCGACTTGGCTTGGATCATAAAATTCTCCTATATACATCTGTAATGGTATTTTGTACCAGTTTCAATAAGAAAGAAGGAAATCAATGTGCTTCTCTCTTTTGTGACAGCATAACACACTGAGAGGAGAGCTAACTGAGAACAGTCATGGTTTGACTGCTATTAACTGTTGCTGAAGATTGTAAGCCTCTTCACAGAATCACAGAATCACACAGAATGGCCAGGGTTGGAAGGGACCTCAAGAATCATCAAGTTCCAACCTCTCTGACACATGCAGGGCCCCATCCAACCTGGCCTTGAACATCTCCAGGGATGGGGCATCCACAGCCTTTCTGAGCAGCTGTTCCAGCACCTCACCACTCTCTCTGTAAAGAACTTCCCACTGACATCCAACCTAAATCTTCCCTCCCTCAACTAAAAACCATTTCTCTTCTCATATGATTAATGCCCTGTATCGGTGCAAGAAATTTAATTCTAGGCAGTGCTGGCTACGTTCTATATTTGGACTTAAGAGTGTTAACTCTGAAAAAAAACAAATTAAAATGAAAATTTCCATTATCTGGAAGGTATTTTCATTTTAGCACTTTAAATCCTTTAATATGTCTAAGGGTGGCTCTGAAATATGAGCTGGTACTACACCAGTCCCTGCCTTATTTGCAGACCTGAGGTGGCATGGCACATGTTTCAGATTGGTGTGTTCACACCTGCTTTTAGGTCCACAGATAAAAAATAAATTTTCTCTCAATGCATCATGCTTCCTTGGCATTCTGGTATAAATATATATATATCTTAGAGCAGAGGTTTGGATAGGTAACAGCACCAATTTTGACTTTCAACTTTAAAGTTTTAGAGTTGCATTATGATGTCAAATGTTGAAAGCATTTTGCAGTCTAGGTGAGGTGAAGTATATTTCTACAGGGGTATCCAAATACTCAGTGCAATGACCTTGTCCATCACACATTGTTTTAGTTTTGTTAGGCCATTACCTGAATAATAATCTGCTCACACAGACGTGAGAATGGCAGCACAAATGGTTACTTGTGCTTATTTGACTTGACAATTTCTCTTGCTTTCTTTTTGCTGGTATTTTTTTTTTTCCAAATTTTAATTTTTTTAACTATTTTTCTTGACACAAATCCAGCTAATTCTCTCAGTTTCTAAGTTGCAAAGCTGCCATCTGGCCTGCATCTTGAAAAAGCTGTTCCCATTGTAGAGACTTCCTAGTCTGACACTCCATCTAAGACTGCTTACTCCCTATCCTCACACTGTCCTAGGCATGCTAATAAAACAACAACTACAACAAATATTTTTAAACGGAACCAAAGTGAAACTTTTATGGCAGGAAAATAATTCATGCCAAAAATGCTAAACAAGTTTTAACTCACTTCAAAAAATAAAAATCTGCTTACTTGGAAAAAAAATATCAAACTCTCACATAACTCTACAGCAGATACTACGGGGAGAAGTACCCATTAAATCACAACACAAGAATATTTGAGCAAGCATCCTGATTTCTGCTGTTAAACTACTAGAAAAAATGACAAAATGTCCATGTCCAGCCACTCTTACAGTTTCTTATATAATACAGTGTAGTTGATGATTTTTTTCTTAAGAACGTTCATTTATTGTAGCATATCTATATATCACCTTGGATTCATTTATTTATTTATTAGTAATCAAAGAACAGTGAATTAACCATAACTTGGAGGGAAACAATGTAATATACTATATTGTGTACCAATTTCTATCAAATCAATACTTTCCAAATCTGGTTTGCAATGCTTGCACCCTGACCTTTGATTTCTTAAGAGCTAGCTGCACTGCAATGCAATACCAGGCAGAAGCAGAGCAGCTAATTACACTAATTCACACAGTAAGTAACACAGACTGGCTGTGATATGCTCACAAGAAAAAAATAAAGATGCATAAGACAATATCTCATGTTGAAAGCAAGTTTCACAGAACTGTGCAAGAAGAAACAACATCTGAGCACTCTTTGTAGTCAGAAAACAAATGAGACCTGGATGCTTTTTACCCCTTAAACATCTAAACACTGTTGATAAAAATCAGAGTTAATTTATACATACCATTTATTTCCTGAACTCTTTTTTTTTTTTTTTTTTTTTTTTGAATAATAATATGAACATTCATAAACAAGGATAATTATTTTTAAAATAGTTCTGCTTGTGATATATGGATTAGAAAATACATGCTTCCAAAGATCAAAGTCTATGGTATAGCCCACTAAATTGTGTGACACAGAGGCAAGAATTTTTTAGAAGATCTTAGTGAATCACTGGCCAGCGTTCTTTTATCCAGAGACTTTTGTAGAACTGACCAATGTCAAATGCCTCAGTAGAATAAATAAACCTCATAATCATGGGTCAAATAGTCGTGATCACCACCATCAAACTTCTGATTGTTAAAGGCCAATACTGAAGCCATTATGGCTAGAAGCATTACGAACTCGGGCTGTTGGAAAGAGTGCACATCATCAAGGTTGTGGATGGAACAAAATTCTACTGTAGCACTCAACTGAAGGTCAAGGCAGCCCCTTCAGAGGAAGCTCAAAGGGCTGGAGATACAAATTTAAATGAACCTTATGATATTCAGAGAAAAATAACTCCAAAGTCCTGCATCTGAATTGAAACATCCCCCTGCAACCACATAGGTTAGTGTCTGGTTGTGTATGGAGCAACTGGATAAGACTTGAAGAAGCCTGACTTAAACTGGTCACACTTTGAGGTGGAGACTGAACCTAAGAGTCTCCAGAGATCACTTCCAATGGAAGTTACTGTACTTCTGAATTAAGATTTAAAATATAAAAATGTTCTGTCATTTTATTTTCCTGTAAATTCTCTATCTGCAGTACCTATTATATTTTCTCAGTATCTTTGCTGGCAAAACACAATTCATTTCCTCTTGCCTCCCATCAGTCTTTAAATTTTGCTTATTTAATTTGATACTCCATTTCATATTTAGATGGCTATTTAAAATCTACTTGATTTTACTGATCAGTGGTATTTTTTTTGTGATAGATGAAATTCTGCATTTTTTAATCTTTCCATGCCACTCATCTCAGCCAAATTTCTATAATTCTACATAATTTCTATAAATTTCTATAAATTTCTATCTATATCTATCTATCTATCTATCTATCTATCTATCTATCTATATAAATCTACATCTAGTATAAGAGTAACCATCTATTCTACATTTAAGAAGAAACAACACAGGCATAGTCTTTGTTATGCTGTTGCTTACTTGGAAAAAAAAAATCAAATTCTCACAATTCTACAGCAGATACTATGGGGAGAAGTACTCATTAAATCCCTTTCTTTATTAAAATATCATTTACTTTCTAACAGCAGCTATGCCTTAAGCAGGAGAAAAGTTTTGCATACATAAAGTGTATTAAGCTGTGTTTTTAAAAGAAGTTACTTATATTAAGAATAACAGGAAATAAGAAAAAAAATATCTAAGGGGCCTTCCATTACAGGGTATTTCCCAGAATTCCAAGTTGAAAAACAATGTGCAAAACTATGGCACAGTATTTTCTAGATGAAGGTTTACTCTACTTATGAAGAATAAATATAAACACAATCTAACTTTCACTGCTTAGGGTTTAGCAGTGATCTTGTTTTCAAGCTAAATGGAAAATGTTATTCTATGACTATTCTGTCCCTGTCTCTAGCATGTTATTTTCTCCTAGACTATTATGATCCTTATCTTTCCATTAATGCTATCAGGAATGTGTTGCATGAGGAGAGAATGACAGGACATAATTCTTAATATCTTTTACACTTGTTTGAATTTCCAAGGCCTTTGGTCCTGATCAGCACCAACAAGTAAAATAGTCACATTCTCTTAGCCACAAGTTTGGTCATTAACACTAATTTTATTTCCTTAAAACCTAGAACTTCTAATTTCCACCTCTGTGAACTCTACAATATATGAGATTCAGCAAAGTAATGGAATGCAGATACCCTGAACATAGAACCACTTAAGATGCTGTGGCCATGTTAAATGATGCAGTTTGTAGAGTCTAACCTGAGATCTGAAAGTGGGATTGCCATATTCAGATGACTGCTACATTAGGGAAAAAATATCCATTCAGGAGAGAATGAATATTAAGCCCTACTATCTTGTTCCTTTCTGAGATTTCTCATGGGTTCAAAAATGAAAACAGTAATTCTAAATGGATCTATTATGAAGACTTAATGGAGGCTGCTACTTTGAATTTTGAATGTTTTTGTGTGTTTTTGTGTCTACGTACATACATATGTAAAATATGAATTCCTACGTCAAAATCATTTTTTTTTCTACAGATTAAACACAGTTATACCCAATTGTTTTGCAGGAGAGCACAATATTTCATAAGCTACAATTTAACAGAAAGAGACTCGCTATGAAGTTATACTTCTTTGACAAACGTACTTTTGCAGCATATTAAAGTGAGGTCAACTCAAACCTCCCTTTGCTTTTTCTGGAAAATGCCAAGAGACAAGAAATTGTAGCATAACATCTCTTTTGATTTGGTATCAAGGCTTACATAGAAGAGAAGGGAATTAAGTAATCAGTGCAAAAATTTATCATTGGTATGTATATAAAATTTCTATTCACTGAGAATAATCTCAGGAAGCCTTGATTCCCAAGGTGGAAATTTCCATTTACTTTTATAATTAGGTGATCAAGTGAAAAATTAACACGCAGTATTTGGATATCTACATACTTGAAATTATATAAGGAAGAAATTACTGCCTTGTTTCTCTGATGTTCTTATCAATTAAAATAATTCAAATCTAAAAAATAAAAGAAAAAAAATAAAAGAAAAAAAGAGCTCTTCTTTACTCCTCTCTTATTCTGTAATCCTCATGCATGGAAATGATTGACATCAAGAAGTTTATTCCCTCTGACTGGGATGCTGTGGATGACAATGTGCGGCCTTATTGGTAATGAGAAATACACAGTGATATTTTAAATTATCTTCAGCAGTCAAGAAATGGAGTATCAAGGCAGCTTTCAAGGACATACAGAGAACTCTACTGTAGTCGTGTTGATCTTGAGGTGTCCACTGTGGGCCCAACCACAGGAAAACTTGGATAGCTGGGGTGGAATTTTAGTTGGACAAACAAGAAGAATGAGCCTGTCATTTCTCAGCACTATAGGTAGCATTTTTATATGATAATTGTTCTCAGAAGTAAATATGTGAGAAAAGAATCCATGGAAAATACAGCTTTGCAGAAAACTAGAGGGAAAAAAAAAAAAGAAAATTGGGGGAGAAAGAAAGATCAGCAATGTAGTGAAAACATCAGTTAAAGACAAATCAAATTAGTAAGTATTGGGTAAAGGCGGGAGGGATTAAAACTGAACATCAAAAGAAAGAGAAGAAAAAATTAGTAAGTGATGTCAAGTCACAGTACGGAAGCCGAATACTTTGCAATTAAACATGAGTAGGAAAAGTGGGATGCAGAAGAGAAAGATTTGCCTCTATAGTAACTCACATGTGCACTCACAGAGGAAACAGTTTTTAATGAGAAATTTCTTCATCTTCTCTCATTAGGAAATGACAAGTTTCATTAGAGAAATTTTTGGTGATTTAAGTTCTTCTTTCCCTCCTAATGGCAATTCAGCCCCACTCATGTCACATTCCATTTTTGTCTTCGGTGAATTTTCCCGTTTATGAAGAAAGGAACAATAAATGAGGTGTTACCAACAGAAGAAAGTTAGTAAGTTGGAATTGAAGAAAGAGAAGTTTAGTAATGTAGAGGGAAAGAACAAGAAAAAAGGAAAATTTACTTTAAAAAGTAGAGAGCACAAAATGGGAAAAGAAGTCAAGACTGGAAACCTAGCATGTTCAAGGGCTGTTAAGCAATAATTTTACTTAGTTCTCAGTTCATTTTGTGACAGCTTTTTTTTTTGTTTGCTTGTTTATGTTTTGATTTATGCCGAAGTTCTGTATTTGCTGAGGACAAGAGTGTTTATAAAACTCATTGTTTGATATTTTTACAGACAAAATGTAAAAGAAGTGAAAGTATAATTTTTGAGCTAGAAAGGGCCACTGATGTTAGTGATCTGAGAGTGAACATAAACTAATATACCAAATAAACCTGGAATCAGAGTTTGACTTACTTCTTTATTAAAGACTCCAATATGTGGCAAATAGAATTTACATTGAAATGGTTTAATTTTACAGTACAGGTTGTTGCACATGATGAACTTCTAGTTTGTTTTATTTCTCTCCATAGATTTTCTCTCACTCCTTTCCAAGTATAAGGGAGAAATACAGAGGACCACAAAAGAAAGCCAGCTGGTGCTAGTACAGTGACTCTGCTCACACCAAAGGTTGCAACTCTGAAACTAACGAAATTATGGAATTAATGAAATTATGGAATTAATGAAATTAGGAGATTATGATGAATAAACTGGTAGCACTATTAAAGAGTGCCTAGGGTAGTATTCGCAAAATAGATAAATGAACTTGTTCATGGCATTCTAAATTAATCTTTATAAATAGAGTACAGAATGATGAATCCATAATTATTACAAGAAAGATCACTAAGAATGATTTTCTGCTATGACTATTTATGTTTTTTTGTTGACGTATTATTTCTACTATAATATGCGCATTGAACACATTTTTTTCCTGTGGAACCTGCTGAATGGCACAAGACAAAAAAAGTGCCCCTTCTTACTAGCCAGGTGCACTTGGAATAATTTATCTTCTCTTGGACTAATCCAGTTCAACAGCGGCTAATTCCTACAGCACCTACACAAGCAAGAACTATGTCTTGAGCAAAAAAACTGGTCCAAGAAACATTTCAGCAGATATTTTTACATTATTTAGTCCTCTATAAATTCTATGTCATATATTTTACAACAGTTTTTTTTTTTTTTTTAATAAATTCTCAATACTTAAGTGAATATCCTAGAATATTTAAAAAAAAAAAAATTCTAAGAGCAATCTTTCAAACTCCAAATTCCCAAGTCTTCATATATCTACTGGAATTCAGTAGCCATAACCATCTAAGCAGCATAGCATTCATGAAAACTGCATTCAAACAGGATTTCAACAGAAGTTACTTAGATTTTTGGGGGAAACAAGTGAATTATGCATCTTAAATATCAACAAATATTTATTCAACTAGAATCCGCAGCTTGAGTGGATTTTTTTTAAAGAAAGGGCACATTGTAATACTGCATGATAAGCTCAATATTAATTAGAAGTTCTACCAGTCTGTTAACTAATGCAGACAAATTGAAGAATATTTTTAGCTAAGCTTATTATGTTCTAACAAAATTTAGAGAAACATAGCTGAAGTAGCAGCATCTGGTCTATAACTATTGACCTCAGTCTCATTTCTGTTCTGGGGAAGATCATGGAGCAGAAGCTATGCACATGGAAGACTGGGAGGTGATACAGGAGAAACAGCATGGCTTCACCAAGGGCAAATCCTTCTTGATCAAACTAGTGGACTATTATGATGGTATAAGTGCCAGAGTGGACAAGGGAAGAGCCACTGATGTCATCTATTTGGACTTCAGTAAGGCGTTTGACACAGTACTCCACAACATGCTTCTCTACAATTTGGAAAGGTATGGATTTGATGGATGGAGTGTTTGATGGACAAAGAACTGTCTGCAGGATCAAGTTCAGAGAGTGCTGGTCAATGGTTCAATGTCTGGATGGAGATCAGTGGTGAGTGGTGCCCCCTGGGGTCAGTGCTGGAACTGAATCTCTTAAATATCTTCATCAATGACATTGACAGTGGTGTCAAGTGCACACTCATCAAGTTTGCAGATGGCACCAAGCTGTGGGGTGTGGTTGACACACACAAGTTCAATAAATCTGAGTGCAAGTTCTTGCACCTGGGTTGAGGCAACCTCCACTACTGGTATAAGCTGGGGATGAAGGGACTGAGTGAAACCCTGTCAAAAATGATTTACCGATAAATGGGGAGCTCCGTGTGAGACAGCAATATGCCCTTGCAGCCCAGAAAGCCAACCGTATGCTGGGCTGCATCAAAAGGAGCATGGCCAGCAGGGTGAGGGAGGTGATCCTGCCCCTCTACTCTGCGATAGTGAGACCTCATCTGGACTATTGCACCCAGATGTGGTGTCCTCAGTGCAGAAGAGGTGTGGATCTGTTAGAGCACTGTCAGAGAAGGGCCACAGAAGTGATCCAAGGGATGTGGCTGTTTAGCCTACAGAAGGCTGAGTGGCAACCTGATTGTGGCCTTTCAGTATCTAAAGGGGAGCTACTATAAAGAAGAGGACAGACTCTTTAGCAGAGTCTGTGATCATAGGACAAGGGAAATGGTTTCATGCTTAAAGAAGATAGATTTATGTTGGATGTAAGGAAAAAATATTTTACACTGCAGGTGATGAGGCACTAGAACAATTTGCCCAGTAATGTGATTGATGACCCATCCTTGGAGACTTTCAAGGCAAGGCTCTGAGCATCCTGGTCTAGCTGTGGATGTGCCTGTTCATTGCAGAGAAGTTGGACTAAATGACTTTCAATTGTCTCTTCTAACTCTAAAGATTCTATGATTCTATGATTTCTATTACCAGCTCTACACTGAGCTTTAGATTCTGCCAGTGTGTAAACCTTTGAAACGCTGAAATGAAGCTCTAGGTTGATTGGCTATTATTGTTTTAAAAGTAGTAGCTGCATATGCCTCTGCTTCTAAATTCTGTGATACAGTTCTTTTCTGGAGTGATGCAGTACCGAAAGAAGCAGCCTAAATCATGAAACCAGCTCCAGTAATTATGTGACGGTAATGGTAGCCTCTGAGGAGAAGTTTCCATCATGAATATTCCTGAATGTAGCTGTGTCTCTCTCTTTAATTTCCAGGCTCAGTAAAAGCAAAATTATGTGGTGTTATTATTATGAAGTGCTTCATAGGCATTTGGCCTATTTTTGTGAGAATAAAAAAAACAGATCCCAAAATTACAGTAGAAATCTTCCACCAAAATCTGCGTGGCAATTTGTGATATAAGCAGATAGAATGCATCGGCCAGGCAAAAGAAACAGAGCGGAGGATCATGTAAAGGAAGGATGAATGAATCACTGTGCCGAACAAATTTCAACCAGGATTTAAATGAGACATCTCCAAAACAAATTTTAGAATCCTGTTAGTTATGAGAATGACTGTCCATTCCAAGCTGTCAGCGCAGGGTCAGGATGAAACTTGGTAAACCCTCTTTCATAGACTTTTCTGAAAGCCTGACCAAGCAGAGCATCCTAATCCAGCATTAATACAAATAAATAACAGTCTAGCAGGAATGTTTTCCATTCTGTAATGCACGTGATAGGTATCTAGGTTATTGAGGACTCTCTGCTCTCCAGAGTAGTCATCTTCAACATCTTTCATTTCTTAGCACCTTGCTAATTTTTCTATTAGGGGTCTAGGTCCCCATGTAGCAAAGTTAAGTCTAGTTCTAATAGGATTGTTTTTTAACTTCTTTTCATGTAGGCTTTAATAGGAATGCAGTGGCACCAGGAGATCACAAGAAAGCAGAATAAAGAGTGTTGAGCTTGTGTTTTCTGCCCAAAGATGACTCTAAGAGAGCAAATATCCTGTATAGAAATTCAAGAAGGTTAACACCACATTTATATATTTTTAATACCATTATACTGCTACTCTATATGACAAGGTAATTCCACAACTTAGCTTTTAAGTGAGAGTAACTCACCCAACTCACCTTTCCTTCACTTTTATTCCTCCCAAGCCAATTTTCTCCCGAAGGCCACCACTACCGACTTTCACTGTTGCATCCTATCTCATCAGGCACAGCTATAACCTGCATTAAACAAGAAACAAATACTTTTTTTTTTAATGTTTATATACTAATGCAGAAAAATAATTATAATAATTTTTAATTGTCCTTCTGCATTTTAGGGGAAGTCTTGAACCCCTTAATTTTGATGGGTTATGCAAAGTGGCGAGTAAAAATAGGTGTACTAAATTATTTTGCATTTGTCAAAAAATGTTTTTTTGGAGATACAGTTTACTTTATGAGCAAGCTTACCACTTACAGTGACATATACTTCTATCTATTCTAGGTATATACACAATTATGTGTTTCTTTTGCTTTTTCAAAGAGAGTTTTACCCAGAGACATAACATCAGAGACTAAAGTACATCATTTTCCCATGAATGCTAATTAGATTGATAACTGATTATTTAAAGCTTATTAAGGTAAATTAACACGCGGCATCATAATATATCTTTCAGATTTCCCAAAAATTGATTACTTGGAAGGTTGTTGTATGTCAGAATGATAGTCCTGTGGGATTTGCAGATTACTGAAGGAATAAATTGTATCTCTGGCTCACTGAACTGTGTTAGAAGAAGGGTGTTAGTTGTGCCATAGCACCTTCCACATGCCCCACAACAGCCACTTCTGCCTCAGCTTGGCTTCTCAAAATGTTCTTAGGCTGTATTTTTTCCACAGTTGACTTGCACCACACAACTAGTACTTCTGTTATGAACCAGGAAAATTGGAGCCACAGGTAAAGCAGCCACGAGGCTGGCTTCTGCATCAGCCAAGTAACCATTTTGAAGAGAAGATTCACACAAATCACCAATCAGTAATAAAAAGGCATTTTCATCAGTAATAATGTGAAATTTTTTGCATTCATACAAAAGCCACCTCAATTGGAAATTCATTTGGCTCTGTTCTTCCTTGTTAAAATATTTTTAGAATGGTAGAGCTGGACTCAAATTTGTGCTTCCCCAGATTTATGTTTGAGGGAAAAAGGCAAAGGAATATAAGCATCTCTCAAAAATGTAAGTCTTTATGAGAAGTTACTCTTGAAATAAACTCTGAAATACACTGTGTTTTGCATTATACTCTTTAGCACCCCATCACAGTTTCAACCACAGCCTAGTCTTCCCATAATTAGGTATATTGAATCAAGGTTGTATTTCAGAAGAGCTTAACCTCACATCTTGTTTTTTAAGGAGAGCACTCTAATAGGTGCAATATGAATGAAAATACTATTGGTTTTGGTAAAGCACTCTCTATAAATTTGAAAGATCGTTTTTCAGTTCCTTATTACACGGTAATTAACACAAAATTGGAACAGTTCCTGTGTAATACACCTTCTGACTTTCTAGTTGGTTAGATGATACTGAGTTAAAATGCTGACACCACAAAGGGGCTTATAAATCATTTTGCAGAGGAAAAATATATGTATTACTAAAGGAATGCTGAGTAAGAGCTAAATTCTCAGTCACTAGGATAAGGCAGAGATTAATAAACCAAGCAGATCCAAGGTGAAGCAGGCAGGCAGTACAATTCTTTTAGTTACCTATAAATTCAGCAATTCAGTGTTATTTTTTTCATAATTTATATAAAAAGCACATAGATAGTTTGAATTGTATGGAATCATGGAATCATTTAGGTTGGAAAAGACCTCTAAATTCATCTTGTCCAACCTATCATCAATATTGAGCACTAAACCATGTTTCTCACTGTCATATTCACATGTTTCTTGAACACCTCCAGGAGTTGTGACTCCACCACCTCTTTGGGCAGCCTGTGCCAGTACCTGACTACACACTCTGAGATGTCCAACCTGAACATCTCCTGGCATGTTATACTTGGTATAATCTGGTATATGTTACTCAAAAGAATGTGTCCAAAATATTATTTTTAAATCTTTGTGTATTCATCCAGTAAAGAAGGCAACGTGGCTATCCTTCAGCCCTGAATATATACCCATGAACCTACAGTGAAATAAAATGGAAAAGCAAAGACCTGTTCTACTACAAACTGTGGTCCATCTAAGCTTGGAGAGTGGTTCCTTCTACATGTCTCTGAAGCTGTGACAGGAGTAGCAATGACTCACATTTCAATTTTTTTTTTTTTTTTAAAGTGACTGTTACTGCATTTCTTTTTTTATATATTTCACTATCACTCTTTTGTCCCTTAGCTGATATTACCCATCAGTTATCACCCACCAGAGAGCACTCTGTCAAATCTCCCAGCACACAAACACAATAGCTTTTCTGCATGGCTTCTCCCATGCCAGAACTAAAAGCAATTAATCTGCTAAAAAGTACAGTCAATTGAAAAGGAGGTTGGTTATTTTGAGTTCAGGATTTTTTATTTTTTTTTTGCCCCTTTGGTAATGCTATGCAAATAAGAGCAGTAGTCATGGTTTAATTCTTTTGGTTTGCAGTTCAATCAGGACTTCTTTAAATTGCTGCCGTGTGGAACAATAATCCATAAACAAAGAAAAAAGAGGAGTCAAGCCTACATTTCAAGGACACCCACCTCCACTACTTTGATAACCAAGCTAAACATATATGTGTATGTATATTTACACATGTATCCTCAGGAAAGCTTGTAACACATATTAGCAAAGCACAACTTACCAAAAGTTGGTTCAAACAGTATTATTAATATTGGACAGGATCAAAGAAAACATTTTTTGTTTAGGTATAGTTTCTTTTTTTTTTTTTTCACTCTGTAAGGGCTTGCAATCTGTGATGCAATAAGGAAGTTATAAAAATTCTATCTGAATGATATTATGAATGCTGCACTAATAGAGAGTCCTCTTTATATGTTTGCACAGAACTAAACCAGCTGCCTTCGCTAGAAACGGTTGGAACTTATTGTTATTCTATCTTGATTCAGAAACTACTGACATTTCCCTTATGGTAGAATTTTAAATATATATATGAAAAAAAAAAAAAAAAAAAAAAAAAAAAAGATAAACTTTTCATTTCTCAGAAACACTTAGAGAAAGTAGATTTTCTTTTGCTTTTTTTCCAAAACCTGTTCTTCACAGACATATATATAACTGATTATTCAGTGCAGCTCTGCACACCT
Source organism: Lagopus leucura (assembly GCF_019238085.1). Lineage (NCBI taxonomy): Eukaryota > Metazoa > Chordata > Aves > Galliformes > Phasianidae > Lagopus > Lagopus leucura. The sequence continues at coordinate 2,350,096 of NW_024962254.1, forward strand.
GATGATATTGAATATAACAGAAAACATTTGTGTTCTGCTCAAAAAGAGAAATAGTCTCCATGTGGGTTTGAAGACAAATACCAATCAACATGACAGGCAGAAACAAGCACAAACTATGCTGTATGCTAATGTGTCCTAATTTACTCTTCTTATAAAATGATGGATATTCAAAAAGTCAAAGGAAACTGTACTGTTTTTCAATTATAAAGGTAACTTTACAAAGGCACTCCAGTGATTGGGGCATCCAGTAAAAGAATAGAAATTTAAAAGATGAATATAAATTTCCTCGGAATTTATGTACCTTGAGGACACACCTTGAGTACTGTGTTCAGTTTTGGGTCCCTCACTACCAGAAAGACACTGACATCCTGGAATTTGTCCAGAGAAGGGAGACAAAGCTTTAAATGTCTGGAGGTATGGGGAACAGCTGAGGGAACTGAGGTGGTTCAGTCTGGAGAAAAGGAGGATCAGAGGAGACCTTATCACACTCTACAGCTGTCTGAAAGGAGGTTGTGGAGGGGTGAAGTTTGGCATCTTCTCCCAGATAACAGTGATAGGATTAGAAGGAACAGCTTCAAGTTGCACCAGGAGAGGCTCAGGTTGGATATTAGGGAAAATTTATTCTCTGAAAGAGTGGTGAGGCATTGGCACAAGCTGTCCAGGTAGATGGTGGAGGCATTGTCCCTCAGGATGTTCAAGAACTTTGGAGATGTGGCACTGAGAGAGATGAGCATGGTGGGGATGGGTTGATGGTTGGACTAGCTGACCTTACTGGTCTTTTCCAACCTTAATGATTCTATAATTCCATGATTAACTCTGTTCAATTTAAAGTAATTATGGAAATTTACAGAATGTAAGAAGCAATAAATAATGCACCTATTTTTCCATTCAACAGAATATTAACTCTATCTCTAGGACTATCTCTAAGTATCGCTGCACAAAATTAGCACAGAAATAAAAAGTTAATCCATTTACAAATGATCCACACCCTGGAAAAATTCATAGAGGCTGATAGTATGAGGTATTTATGTACTCAATATCATGGAGATTAACTGCATTTCTATTCTTACTAAACACTAAAGGAGTACTGTCAATGACTTCTGTAAGAATAGGACTTTGAATGGAAAATGATCCTATTGAATGGTCACCAAACATAATGTACATAAAGATGCCACATAAATCAATTTATTAAAATCCTTATAGTGTCTTATTATTATACTGGAATGTATCTTCTAATCAAATTTGAGCATAACATTGTTAGAATAGTAAACTCAATTTCATGTTATATAACACTTTCTGTTGTTGTTTGTTTATTATTCTGTGTGTGTTTCTATTTTATATTTGTGTACTTTCAACTTCCAGTCACTGAATCCACTCTCAATACTCTTTTGCCTTCCACAATCTTACATCCCTATTACTGTCTTTTAATCTTCTCTAATATATATTAACTGAAGGGAAATGGCTTAGCTGCCTGCATAGATGTAAATCAGCTCATCTCCTATCTCTAATGGTGACTGTTAATTTCTTTATATTTCCCTTTCAGCAGTGGCCAAAGAAGAATTTTTATGGAGAATAAGCATCTTTTTGATCTTCACCTCCAAGAATATGCTCATTATCTATGTAGATTATCTAGTCAAAATTAAGAAGAAATATTAGTTTTTCTCATGTAAAGTGATGCATGATACATGCAGTGGATATAGCCGCTTCTGAGTCAGTAACCCCAGACTCCCTTTCCCATCAGTGAGAAAAGCAGACTCTGCTAAAGTGCAGTTCTTCACTCCTAAAATAGACATCTTCACTCAGTCAGATGAATTGTGCCCTAAGAGCACCTCCATCAACTATAAATGGAAGTTAGGGCAAGAATCTGATATGGAGATATCTACAGAGGAGATGCATACAGTTATGGGAAATTAATTCCAACCAGATTTTGAATAGAAAGATTGGTTCAGAAAAAAATACTGAATATCCTAAAAGTATTTCAAAAATGGAGATGCTTAATCAAGAGTCTTTATTCCTTGATGAAATAAATGAAATTCCTGAATTCTCAACAGCTCGTTTTTTTGGAGAGAATAGGGCAGCTCAGCAAGGGAATTCATTATCGCATGAAAGATTAAGATGTTAATGCAACTGTATGTTCTAAAAATATTTTTTTCAGGGTGGAAACATACCAAATTATCAGAATTATTACAAATGTGATCAACTCACAACTAGTTTTTTTAAAATTTTCTCTCTATGAGATCCCTCCAACTTTAGCAGTAATTAGATTCAATTAACTGGGAATGAATATAAATGAAATACCTGGATATTTAGGCTTCCAAGAGTAATTTACTTTAATTTCTGTTTTGTTGGATAAAATATTGTTTCTGAAAATGCAGACATTCTTTCTTAGAAACAAACATATCAGAATCTTCTAAAACTTTTGTTATTTTACAATTATTGTTTCTTTTCTTCTCTTTTCTTTTCCTCTCTTTTGATATATATTTTTATTTTATTTTATTTTTTCACATGGAGTATCAGTGGAATATCTGAATTAAGTACATTCAGAGTTACTGTAAGAATTTATATATATATATATATATATATATATATAAAATGAAATCAGCAATTTTATGTACCCATATTGGTATAGATGCCAAGCAGAAAAGAAACAAAATATCACATGGAATGGAATAGATTTTTTAAATTAAAGCTTTCCTTACAAAAAGCAAAGATGTAAATCAGAAAAAAAAAAAAGCAAAAAAAATATATTGCAGTCAATCTATAAAAAGTAATTGGATAACATATATGGAACTGAGCTATTAAATTTAAAACAATAATATTAATTGCCATGTAGTTCAGAAAATTGGATTCTGACATTTTAACTAAATGTAGCTTTTGATAAGCTTGACTGGAAGATAAATATTGTTAATGTCACATATTTCTGCTTCTACAAGTCAGTCATGATATTATGAGACTTTTAGTTTCATAACTACAGATGACAAAAGCTCTGAAAACAATAAAAAAATAAAATGAAATCCCACAATCTAAAACTTATATTTAAAACACACATTATATTTAAAACTGCTTAAAATATCTCAAAATATACATTGTTAATATTATGGAATCATATCTGAGTACTTGTGCCTCCCTTGAGTCCATCAGAGAATTTCCTTCCCCAAGGTATCCAGATTTTTTTAAGAATGACTGGGCAAAGATATTATCACTGTGAATATCATCCATTGGTGACAGGTGAGGAAGGAGAGCCATTAATGAGAAATGCTATAGAGGCTTTGGTTTCAGTAAAGCAATATCTATTCCAATATGGCCAAAGGCCATGTGTATTGAAATAGAGAATGTAAACTACACTAATGGTATGGGTTTGCTAACCTGGGATATAGTAACTCTGAAAAAGACTTAGGGCCATTGTGGATAATCAACTAATAATGAGATCCCAGGTGACACTGCAGTCAAAAGGAATAATGGATATAAACATGGAATAGTGAGTAGGAGTTAGGAAATTAGAATAACTCTGCTTTTGACAGTAATGAAACCATTCCTGGAATAATTTGTCCATTTCTGTTATCAGCGGTTTAAGAGAGAAGCTAAAAACCTGGAAAGGATTAACATGGGAATAAAGGGAATGACTAAAGGGATGAATAGCAGTGGGGAACATGAGGCAGTCCATCTTTTCAGTTCACCAAGGAGAAGTACACAGTGATTCGCTGGTGTCTCTAAATATCCATACAGTGCACAGAAAGTCATGGAATCATTAAGGTTGGAAAGGGCCAATAAGATCAGCCAGTATATCAACCAAGGACAACAGAAATCCTCTCAATCTGGAATATTAAAGCAGAATACAACCAGTATTGGAAAGCAAAAATAAATTCATCAAAACCAAAGGCAAAATAAACACAGAACTAAATTAGTCAGTGGAATCACAAATACTGGTGAAGAATTTTTCATCATGAAGTACTGTAAAGCAGGACTGGATATTTCTTTCATAAAACACCATATGCTATGCTTCAATTCTGACCGTTGAACTTCAGGCAGAGATTAGTGCGTATTTTCCTATGGTTTGAACTTTTCATAAAACAAATGTTCCCTTAAGTCCAGCAAAATCTATGAACAGCATTTATTAATAGTTGTATGTTGCAGAGAAAATTAGTTGGCACTTGCAACTTTCCTTTTGGAAGTGTGCCTCTCGTAGTGAACAAAAACATCCTTTGAACTTTTATGAAAGACTCCAGGATCTCAATTTCTTACAGCTTGTATATGCTTAACTTAGAGAAGTCATGACTACTTGGCGGTCAAGTTCTCAGCTTCAGGCAGTGGATCCTGTGCTTGATCATAGGTATTGTAGACTTGATCATACCGGTGCTCCACACATGGAATCACACAGCAGGCTGAGAACTCGACAGATCTGCATGTACTGTCAGCTTGCAGGGTGCACAGTTGGAATAGCTCTGGTCCTGGTGTCCTATACACACATGTGGGGGGACAGCTGCATAAGCTCAGGACGTGTTAAACAAGAGCACTGATGTGAAAACAATGGTATTGCAGATCCAATTAGCAGGTCTGGACACAGATCTCAACAGTCTAGGAAGACATTGATACTGATGACTCCTTACTAAGCTGAGACAGTACCCTTGCCTTAAACTACGACTGACTCAAATATCTCCTTCTCCTGGCTGTAAGGGTACAGGGAATGGCCTTGATGAAAGTCTGCAATAAAGAAAATAACAGCAGATACAGCTTTGAAGGCTACCTTAAGCCACTGCCATTTAGAATGCTATTTAGAGAGACTAGTCTGAACTCAAAAGATATCATTCTACAATTTCCTTGTGATTCTAGTGCTTCCTTTCCAGTGTTTTTCCCCAGGAGGCTGTGCCTGAATTGCATTCCAGGGGCAATTCAATAACTAGAATGCAAGCTGGGTCTTATTTTTGAAAATTAACATTTAACTTTAATTGTTCCTTCCCACACTACTTTAGAAATTATTCCTCTGTGCAAACTGAATCTGAATGGAAAAGGTCATATACAATTGTAGATTTTGAAAAAAGAAAAAAAAAAAAAAAGAAATAAGAACTCTAGCTATAGTTTACCACCTTGTCTTCATCTTAAAAATAGCAGTAAAAACAAAACAAACGTTGTCTGCTTGCCTGCTTTACATTTGAACTATACAAGGAAAGCTATATTGTTGTCTGTTGCTTTGCTGAAACAAAAAATAACCAATTTACTCCTGTGTGGTTCAGAGGAAAATAGCCTTGAGAAAATGTTATTGATGTAGTATATTTATGTAGGGTTGCAAGACAAATTATGCCATCAGCAAATAAGGTCAGAGTAGCAGAGTGAATTACTGGTAAAAATAGGTTGCTTGCAAAGGACAAAGGTTGTTTTAACTGCATATAAACCTTGAAGCCAGATGAGAAAAAATAATAATAGACTCAGTATGGAATGTAGTATTTTAAACCTTCCCAAAACTCTAACTGATTTTTCTATATGAATATTACCTTTTAAGGAAGGATGAATAATGTTGCATGAGTGAGTATCTGCCTATGATTTTTTGGAGTCTGTTTAAGTGTCTTTTGTGAAATACAGAACAACATCTTCAGCTGCCAGACTTTGAACCTTGACTTAAAAAAGGAAAAGATTTCACTTTCTTATTCTTTCTCACACTGTCCTAAAGAATTTAAAGTAGCTTTCAACAGTGAGAGACAAGGAACCCATCAGTTGATGCTGGACAACCCATTTGACCACAGGTATTTGTACTCTGTACATAAGAGCACAGTATTTAGCTTCTAACAGCAGAATTCAATTTCTGGATACTTGCCTTATGTAACTCTTCATCTATCTGAAACAAGTTTAACACAGGTTTTACTTTACCCAGGGCTGACAACACCTGCCAGAAAATGCTTACTTATTCTTACTACACTTGAAGTTTTTCAGTTGTTCATAAAAATGAACTTTGAAGGTCTATTCCTGTGCTGGTTCTGGGCTAGCCATAATTATAGCATCAGCTCTTAAGAAAAAAAAAAAGTCATATTAATTTGATAAATAATATTTAAATAAAGCAGTATTGATTCATTACTTGCATTTTTTTAAAGGGTCACCTCATGGCTAGATATATCCCAGGCTTTTTTTGCTCTCATGCAGTGTTTCAGTCATTGGCAATGATGAAATTATTGGAAAAGGGTTCAGAGTGGACGTCTTTCCATTTTTGGAATTGCCCTAACTTCTGAGGCAGCACAACAGGCTGCCATTCACCCACACATTTTCCATTCTGCTGACTCTGACGCCTGTTATAGCAAAGTACCTAAATTTCAATAGGATGAAGGGAGGAAGTCCTCTTGAGCACTGGCATAAACAAAGCCATGGCTATGTTTACAGCACTAATGATACCTCAGGTCCATCTGCCCACAATGAGCACCACCTCAAGAGGATTTGTCCTGGAGACAGCTAACTTGAATGTCCCAGAACAGGGCCTGGGAATGAGCTATCACTACACATGCAATTAGTGTAAGTCCCTCATTTAGCTCAAACCTCATCTCTAGCACTCAGGTTACACCTGGACAGTTGTTCAGCCATATTGATACTAAACGGTGAGACTCTGCCCTACTAGCCTTGAGCCTGGCAGCTCTTGTGGATGTCAATAGCCTCAGTGAACAGTTTTGAAACATAAGCAATCAACAACTATTCTTTTGAAATGAGAATTTTCTCTTTTTAAACCTTTAAATATCACTGCAGAGCTAAACTTTCCTGACAGTAAATTTCTGCAATATGGTCACTGATGTTAAACTGACAGTTACAGCTGCTTTCTCATATTTTACACTGCTCATTTTTAGCTTTCCAAAACTTTACTATGTAACTTCACCTCTTACTTCCTGAGGATGTACAAAACTTTACCATTCTGCTTCTGCTTTCACAAATGTTACCTCCTGAATAATACAAATGAACATTTGTGTCATTTGAGTCTTAAGAAATCTGTGAAACAGGTCTCTGCCTGGAGGAAGGAGATATTTGAGTGTGATTGAAGAGGAATTGTCCTCCTTTCATAGGAGGCAGATATATACTTCATAATTATCATAAAGGATGTAGACCCAGAAAGTTCTGCTGTGGATCAGTAGTTAAAGCAATAGCTTGCAAGACAAGATTCCTCGATGACAAACATTGTCTATCTGTAGCTCTTATGTTAAAGGAAAATCAGCTCTTTCTTGGGCCCAGTTTCAGCATCTTTTAAAGATAATTTATGGTAACGTAAATCAATTGATTTTGATGCAGGCCACTTTCATGTTACATCAATGAAAGTGAAATCAGGATATAATTGCAGCTTCAGTTAACCAAGTAGATTCAATCTATTGATTACGGCTATAGGAGAAGTTGCAGATGGAGTTTTTAATGTATTTTGCTAAAAAAAAAAAAAGTTTTTTGACAAGAAAAAATAAATAGGAATTGTGTCACTGCTGTTAGATGACAGGGCTTGACTTAAAGAGGAATGTGTTGGACTCCTGGACTGATAGTATGCCTCATTTGAATTCAGTTGTGCATTCACAATGCATCATTTTGAGACATTGTGTCTTCAAGCTGCATGCCATTCTATCCTCTGAAGGCAACTTAATTTGAATCTACCTCCTTGATTGTGGACCTCAGATGCTCCTGTGAAGCAGTGCTAAAAGACCTGAGACCACACAGCACTGTCCTCCATCACACTGCACACAGGGGGAACTGGAAGATATTGAGGAGCTGCTCTGTTAATGTTGCATGAAAGACCGTCAGGAAGCAACCCAAATTAAAACTAAACTATGGCTGAAATGACAAATTTTGAATCAGTTAATCAAAAATTATACATTTTAATTCAATAATACCAAATTATTCCCTTTCAGCATGAATTCAATCTTGCAAATTTTAAAGTACAATGGAAGACAAACTGTTCGTGGGATGTGGAACTAACAAAGCCCGTTTTCTAGAGGTTTGTTTCTTAAATCCTCTGCCTAAAAAAAATCCTTAACACCTTCATCACTCCATAAGGATCTAGATGATCTTTGGGGTGCCTTCCAATACAAGCCATTCTGTGGTTCTGTGCTTCCACAAATATATGCACTCTCTCCTTCCACCTGTTACTATGAATTTAATATCTATGTACTCAATTGCCTGTGTTGCCACCTCTTCTTGAAGCAGGACTGTTTTGCTCGGCAGGGAGAACTTGTGTGTGATTAACCATGGGATGCCACGGACAGATGAGTGCTGAATTCATACTGCAGTTCTTTTTCTCACTTGGACATACACTTAAATTATTTCTACAAATCTAAATTAAATGTGTAGGATTTAATGTCTCTGAAGCCTTTTACTGCAGTAACCAAAGAATTCAGGTGTATTGAGGTGAGGAAAAAAAATTGGATGAAAGCACAGAGTGACTTTCTGTCTGCACAAGGCTTTCCTTCCCAAAACAGGTAGAGAGATATTACAGGAAATCACACATTTGCAAACATTGATTTTTTGGACCTTTCTGTTCCTTGAGTATTTTTTTTTTTTTTCTCAATATAGAAGTGTTAGGATGTTCAGTTTGTTTTTAAAAACTAAAATAGAACTTTCAAGGGGTCAAACTTTTATTTTTACTTCAGCTTCCACTAATTACCACCTAGCTAGGGTCTCATTTCTAACTGTCTTGACAGTAATGAGACTGATTTCTATCATGCTACTGGTCTCTTCAGGCTGCATATTTTCTGGGAAAGTGTTATATATATCACAATGGAGGAATCTAGTCATTTCTGGAAAAAAAAGAAGCCCAGGTAGCAGGTGGCCAACTGTGATGTGAAAGTTGCTGTCTTATTTGCTTTATTAGCTACAATAAGTTGTCACTGTGGAATATAAAAGTACTTTAATATATTTACTTTCAGGTAAGGAGGTAAGTGCATTACATATTTTACGTGTGGCAAAGTCACAGCAGACAGACTGTCAGATAGATATTTAAACTTTTGAATGACTAATTTTCTAAATGCCAGGCTCAGGTGTCTGTTAAAATTAGCCTTGTTTTATTATCATTAGTATTATCATTAGCATTATTATGATGATAATGATCAGACACCTGCTCAAGCAGCAGCTAAATTGTTTTTGTCAGTCTTTAAATAAACACATAAAAGAAAATGATTTTATGCCTATGCTGCTCATCACCTCAGAAAGAAACAATAATCCAAACTGAGATATGGACAGGGTGACAAGCTGCAAAGGAACAGGACCAAAACTCTGTAATGTTTCCAGTCCAGCATCCTTAGCTGCCAACACAGAAAGCAAACATGAAGGACATGAGTTAGTGAGCATGGTGGTGATGGGTTGATGTTTGGACTAGATGTTCTTAGAAATCTTTTCCAGTCTTAATGATTTCTAATAATTTCTATGATTCTATGAAATATTTTATGAGCTATTTGTGTACACAGTCTGGGCTTGCTATTATATCCAGTATATGTATATTTTTATAGATGGCTGTATATATACATATATATGAAGTATGTATTATACAACTTCACATCAGGTTATTAAAGTTCTGATAAAACATCAGATAAAAACTACAGAGGTGCTCTTATGAAAGGATGATGTAACTGTTGTAGGTGAACGTTTATTGCTGGTAAATAAGGAACAGTGAGTTGGTGGTAAACCATGAAGCACCTAGAATCTGAAGACTGAAAGCTTTATTTTAATGCTATGAAATAGCAAATGAAGGATTATCAATAAAGGAATTATGATTGTAAAAAGAAAAAATCTTTTCAGAAGAAGGCTAAGAGAAGCAACGTCTTTCATGAAAGCTAAAGAAAGGTTGTACTTCACAACACAAAAAAGGTATCTGTAATTTAAGTAATTGAGTTCTGAAGGATTCAATAGCAGCCTACAGATTTTTGAAGTGGAAGGGGTGAAAAATGTTACTCAGGGTGGATATGGAATATCAGTTCCTGGGGAGTTACCAGACTGACCTCATCTAGTTGGATGATAGTTCCACTTTGAGTAGAAGTTTGAACCAATGACCTTCAACAGCGTTTCTATTGCTCAAAGAAGGTAGAGCAGTAGCTATTCTGCAACCCATTATGCATATTTTCGAGGGAGCCAGAGAGGACTGTCTGATGTGGACAACCACAGTTCTGATGGGAGAGTAAGGATTAAAAATAATGAAAAACATAGGAACAGTAATCATTATACTAGAACATTTTAAAACATGATTAGACCTCATTTTTGGGGATACTAATAAAACACACCTGTTGTGACATATTTACAAGGTAAGATGAAGAGAAAAGTAAAGCAGGAGGGTATCTGATAGGGTGTGTTTAAATGTTCAGGGCTTGTGTGCGTGCAAAACTATTAGGAAAATGTCTAACACAATATAAAACATGTTAGCTTTGTGACCACATTCAAGACTTGAAAACTAACTTAGAAGTCACTCCCATTCAACTTAAAGCAATATTCTGAGAGAGTGAAAAGGTGGAGAAGGAAACTTGAAAATGAAACCTCAAAAATGTGAGAACAATACCCTGACATATAGAAAGCTGAAATTCGGCTTTTCTGCACTACCCAAGGAGCACGATGGCCTCTCGGAGATTTCTTTCCCCAGAGGCAAGGATTTCAATTTACACCAAGCTTCCACAAGTGATTCAGTAAAATATCACAAAGCTTCCAAACCCCCTGGGGCTGAACCAGGCCCCAGATTGACTCCCATTGGGCTCAGGAAGAAAGAAGGTGATAATTAAAAGAGAAATTTGGGAAGCAATGCACATTTATTGCAAATGTCTGATGTTGGGAAAAGAGCAGCACTAGTGTCTGAAAAGTATATGAAATAATACCAATGGTATTAATCACCAATGGTAATAATCACCTTATCTTTACCAGAAGATATACAGAATGAACAGAATGATTTACCTCCTGCGTCATTTGCCAACATTAATAAGCACAATACTTTAAAATCTACTTGTTGAAGAAACCCTTTGGGTGATGTCATGTGATGACGCGATTCAAAGACCTTAAAGCATCTACTCCTTTCAGTTCTGGTATTGACAGAAAATTGGAATTCCTCATCAGAGAGGTACAATCCATCTGTAGAAATTAAGCTAATTAGTGTCGAGGAATAGCCATTTCAAATGGTTGAAATCCTCCTCCTCCTGCTGCAGCAGCTGCTACTGCTAAACAGTAACCATAACCATGGTGGTGATGACAGAGATAGTGAGGAGAGATGTGCTAAACTACAGACAAAAAAAGTTCAACTAATGAAATTTGCTAAAGCAGCAGCACAGAAAGTGAAAAAAAACCATAAGAGCTTTCTACATAAAGTTATTTTTGCCAGCTGAGGTGGCAAAAATATTTAAAGAACAAACTATTTTTCCTATTTTAGACTTTAGGAGAGTCTTCTTAATCTTGAAGTATTTGGACATGCAGACAATTGCTGACTTCAGGGGAAAGCTTTTGTATCTGTGTGAATATGTTCTGAGTGGGTATCAATACGTCCTATATTTGTGTTCTGGGCACTAGAAATGAGTCAGATATTTTTCAGTTCAGGGTGATACAGAAATCACAGAAACACCAAGGTTGGAAAAGACCTACGAGATCATCCAGTCCAACCATCCACTTATCACCCATACAATAGTTCTCCAACAAAAAAAAAGTCAGAAAAGAAGCAGAGAATATCAAGGCGACTAAGTTCTCCAGGAATGAGAGTGCTACAAGATCCAAAGTTGTTTTAGGGTGGAGCTTGATCACTGTGGCAGGACATCCATTTCTGCATTCTGTTGCTAAATCCTGAGATCTCCAAAGAATTCCGTTGTCCTGAGTGGTGCTAGACCAGGGAGAGAATAGAGTCTGAAATATAAAACCAGAGAGAAGCAAGCAGACTACAGGGACTTACAAAACCTGAGTGGAGTTTGTTCCTACTGACATCCAAAGGTCTTTTGCCTCTTAGATGATCTCTTTAGTCTTTTTCCAAGCCAGTGCCACTCCAAGGCGACTTCAAAGCTCTTCACAAGCTTTCCCAGTTCATTCAGTAAATATCCTTTCTTGGTGGCAGCATTCATTGTTAATGAACTTTTCAAATGCTCCCCCCAGCTCTCTTTCTTTTGCTATCTCTGTCACATTTTAACACACCGAGAACCTCACACTTTCAGGTCTTATTTCTCAGATAAGCTCCATTTTCTGCACCACTATAGCAGTGCTTAAAGCCTGGAAAATCTTCAGATTTCATGAACTGAGATTTCTTCTGGCATTATAACATCCCTAGCTGGCACACAGTCAATGAACCCTGCTAATATACCATCAATCTTCACTGGCCCTGGAGAAAGAAGAGTGCCGGGACTTGGCCAGAATACTACTGTGCTTGGCTTATGCTCAGCTGGAGTTGTTTAAAACAGTCCCCAGGCTGCTCTAATGTGTGCCAAAGACATCTTGAAAGTCAGTGAGATGACTCCCTGAGCCACTCCATTTCCTACACCTTCTGTGCTTGATGGGCCCTGGGTGCATCAGGCACTGGGGGCCAGGCAGTGCCTCTGATCCGCTGCCACCAGCAAATTTCAGCACCATCAAAGCTTCCCTATATACCTCTTGCTGTCACATAGTTCACCTTTTTTATGCATGGGCAGACTGAGTTCAACAGGAGCTAGAAGGACCTGAATTTCAACTTTCAGATATGCACAACTTTCTTTGTACCGATATGCACTAGACCATTTTAGAAATAAAGACTTGAACTTCACACATGACTGATGCATGTGTGTATACAAGCCACAAACTCCCATTCTGTTTAGTTACATTAATTGCCACATGGTAATTTCTCTCTTGTTGTTATAAAACAGAGAAGTGTTCCCCTGTAGAAACTTAGCATTTATCTTCTGTAAATCCTCTGGCTACTTTTCAAAGATGAGCTACTGAAGAATAGGTGGTCAAGTTGAGGTTGTGGAGTTTGAACTGTGTTTTTCGTTACCTTGTCTTAGGAAAGGTGTTTAAAAAAGGGTGTAAAACAAGAGTGAAAATCCATTGTTATGGTCTGTGAGGGTTTCTATATTCTCTGTGTTCTCCATGTATGGATCTAAGCAGTGACGTAAAACAACCTAGGAAATATTCAAAAGTCTTTCATTCTCCTTCACTACACTCACCTGATTTATTCTTCAGATCTGCCGAGATCAATATGAAAAGGTTAACTCTAAATGGAAAAAAGTTCAAACACTGAGCCATCACCATGACAGTGTCCATTTCCCATGCTGACTTGATTCTGCACATGCCTGCCTGGCAGCTTTACTGACTTAGCATGGGCAGAAAATGTGCACTGAGCATTGATGGAAATGTTTATTCTGAACAGCACTGCAGTTTTTGTTGTTGTTGTTTTTGTTTTTTTTTTTGCTAAGGAACAAGGACAGCTCATTTTTTCTGAAATTCAACCTGCTCCTCTTTGAACTCAAGGATTGACCTTATTTTACCAGTGGATTTTGGCAACTGTAATTGTGTAGATTTTGTGGTTTGGATTTTTTTCTTTGTCCTGTTTTGATTTTAATAAACCCACAAGTATTTCTTTTTTAACACTAATTCAGGCTCTGCTCTATGAATAAACATATTTAAAGGTAGCACTATGGTCTGACAGCTAATAGTACTAGAGAAATTAAGAGCTGTCTAATGCTGTGAGTCATTCTCTTGCTCCGCAGACCTTCTTCAGGTCATGGACTGTAAATTTTTTCTGAGCATGGATCTTATCTTCTCCTATTTGTTTTTGAAATGTTCTATGTATATATAACATTGGGAAAAATGATGGCTTTTGACAAATAATATCTAATATTCAACAAGGTGCTAAACTCCAATATCCATTATTTCATCCAAATAGGCTTTTCCCAGAAAATATCTCTTCCTTTTAATAAGATATTTGCATTATTCACTGAAGCAGGTTTTTCTGTTTTTTTTTTTTTTTTTTGGTGGGGGGGGGGTGGAGGAGGGGTAGATGGGGAAGACTCTATGATCTCTGAGGTCCCTTCCAAGCCCTGCAATTCTGTGATTCTATGAAGCTAGCTTTAAAAATTATCAGGTTTTTTTTAATTATGTTTATATCTTTTTTCCTACCTGCATGTTCTCATTCTCCTTATTTAATTTCTCCACCCACAAGAAACACCCTGAGCTCTCACTCTGGTTTACCTTTGAATCCTTTGTTAATACATTTGCCCTGCACTCACCTTCAACGCAAATATACACTTAATTCTCCTACATAATAGCACTTTCAAGAAGGACAAATAAACTGATGAACAAAAATTTAACGAGGGTTAACCAAACACATCGGCATTTACCTCCTAAAGACCTAAATCTCAATTCAGTGCTGGCGTATCCTTGTGTGTTTACACACCACAGTCTGCACAAAAAGATTCAAAATGATTTTACAACAAACAGAGTGTTGGCATTCGGGGGGCATCGTATTATTTTAAAGGCAATTACCAAATAAAATATTGAAAAGAAATGTTGACAGAAGACTCTTTCATTGGTTTTCTGCACAGAATAAACTTTTAAGCCAGAACAGAACAGGTCTGCTGGGACTTGACAAGGCCCCCCAGAGATCTGTGGTCCTGCAAAGTTTAAAGCAGGCAGTGGAGGACTTGTCAGATGCCATCTACTTTCTGTGACAGGCAGAAGCTTAACTTAGATTGCAAAAGGAACAAATAAGGATGGGAGAATAGTTTGAAAGGAGCCTTGAATTGGCTGTACATCTGCATATATATTACTCTCCTTTTGTTATCAGTTGGGTCCTGAAATTCCTCGTGTTGTTATCTGGTGAGAGGAGTTACAAGTCAGGATAAGCCTGGCTGCATGCATACCTTAGCAGACACAGTCAAAACAAAGGAAGGATCTGCTGGAAAGTGAGGGGAATAATTATGAGATCCTACATAAATACATTCCTTTTGGTATGAAGAAGTTTGTGCCCTGGGTCAGAGCAGTGATTCATTACATCTAGAAACTGGTCTCTGGCAAGCAGACACACTCTTCCTTTGAGGAAAATATAAGAAGTCCCTGACAGTGTAACTCTGTTGTAATAGGTAATGCTTAAGATTCTGTCCTAAAGCAGAAAGTTTGTACCCAAGCAGAAGAAGGATGCTCACACAGCTTGGTCTTGCCCCCACACACCTTCAGAAGGCACACAAGGTGTGCCCTCGGCAGGGAGCTCTGCATGTACCTAGTCCCAGATCTGATTTTCAGCTACAAAAGCTCCAATTGTCCTTACATCCCACTCTATTTGCTTCTCCTTTTCACAGTTTGCTCCCTTAATTTTCTTTTCATACAATTATAGAACAATTAAGGTTGGAAAAGACCTCTAAAAGCATCTAGTCCAACTGTCAGCCCAACCCCACTATTCCTAATAATCATGTCCCTCAGTACCACATCTGCATGGTTCTTGGACATCTCCAGGAATGGTTACTCATCACCTCCCTGAGCAGTTTGTTCCAACGCATTACCATTCTTTCTGAGAAGAAATTAATCCTACTTTCCAACCTGAACCTCCTCTGGCAAAACTTAAGGCCATTTCCTCTGGTCCCCTTGCTGTTGCTTGTGGGAAGAAACCATTTTATAAGTTACAATGCTTTAAAATGTGTTTTACCTTTCCTGTGCTATTTGTTGCTTTATGTTTCTAGCCTGTATTAAACACGTTTGAATGCATGTTCTACTAAGGATTGACATTTTGTGAGTCCTGTTGCTTTCACATCCAAGGGAAAAATGTAACATTTACTCATACCATAGTTTTAAATAACGAGACAGATGAGGTGGTTGAAAGCTTCCATCCAACATGAGAAATAATAAGAAATTGCTTCTTGTAAGTAATTAAACATAGTCATGCAGTGTGGCTGTGCTTCATTTCAAAGAAAAAGACCATAGAGAAACGTGAGATTATGTGAGTCAGTCACACAATATATATCTGACAATCACCAGCGTGCCTTTTATGTTTATTGGAGAAATAATAGTAAGCTGCACTCAAGAAATCCTCCAAAAACCCCTTCTACTTGAACTTAAAAATGGGTAGAGAGAGAAACAAAATTCTGAAGCAACTCTGTTTTTGCAGCAGTGATGCAAGAAGAATATGAACAGAAAGCACAAAATGGGGAAAGAGAACGATCACCTTACATAGCTGCTGTTGTAAGAAGTAACACTTTGCATGGACAACCCTGAACTGGACAAGCAGCGCTCCTCTAAGTGCTGGGGGACATGTATTTTGGCAAGATACATTCAGTTCCTTGGAAAAAGTTTCCCCTATGAGGACAGGCTGAGGGAGCGGGGCTTGTTCAGCCTGGACAAAAGAAGGCTGTGGGGTGACCTCATTGCAGCCTTTCAGTACCTAAAGGGAGCCTACAGAGGGGAGGGGAATCAACTCTTTGAAAGGGTTGATATGTGTAGGATGAGAGGAAATGGTTTTAGTTGAGGGAGGGGAGATTTAGGTCGGATATCAGGGGGAAATTCTTTACCCCGAGAGTGGTAAGGTACTGGAACAGGCTGCCCAGAGAGGTTGTGGATGCCCCGTCTTTGGAGGTGTTCAAGGCCAGGTTGGATGGGGCCCTGGGCAGCCTAGTCTGGTAATTAGATGGGGAGGTTGGTGGCCCTGCATGTGGCAGGGGGGAGGAGCTTCATGATCCTTGAGGTCCCTTCCAACCCTGGCCATTCTGTGATTCTGTGGAATAATAGAAGAGATTAGAATCATAGAATATCCTCAGTTGGAAGGGATCACTGAGTCCAATATCTTGCTCAACACAAGACCACAGAAAAATCAAACAGTATTTCTGAGAGTGTTGTCCAAACACTTTTTGAACTCCATCAGGCTTGGTGCTGGGATCATGTACCTAGGAATCCCGTTCCAGAGCCTGACAACCCTCTCAGTGAAGAGTCTCTTCCTAACACCCACTGACCCTCCTCTGATGCAGCTGCAGATCATTCCCTTGAGTTCTGTCACTGTCACTAGAGAACATAGGCCAGTGCTTCTCCTCTGTTGCCCTGTAAGGATATGCAGGTCACCGTGAGGAGCTGCAGGTTACTATGAGGAACTGTAGAGCACCATGGAAAGCCATAGGCTGCTGGGAGGCCTCCCCTCAACCTCCTCTTCTCGGGGCTAAACAAATCAATTCAGCTCAGCTTTGCCTTCTATGCTCTAGATCCTGCCCTCTAGACCTTCCATTATCGTTGTAGTCCTCCTTTAGAAGCTCTCTAATACCTTCATGTTCTCACATTGTGATTCCCAAGACTGCACCCAGTGCTCAAAATGAGACTGCAGCGGCAGAGCAGAGTGGAACTGGAGATCTGATGCATGCCTAGGTACAGTTGGCACTTTTGTCTGTCAGGGCACACTGTTCATTCATATTCAACACACCATCGAGGAGAACCCCCAGAATGAGTGCACAGGGATAAAATAAATGCAGGCTTCAGAGGGGGTCTTGTAAGGGAGATAAAGCAGAAAGTGTGATTCAGCAGAAAATCCAAATGCCTAAGGTCTTAAAATAAAATAAAATAAAATAAAAATTTCATATAGAAGGAAGAAAACTGGACAAGATGAAGCAGGCTAGGTGCTTCAGCCTTCTGTTTTATCAGACACAACCTGTGTGTAAGTCAGGAACTGAAACCTGGGCACACATATGGATTGTTTTACAAGAACCCTTGTAAAAAGAAGTTACAATGAATTTATCCTGGGATGAACACAGAAAATCTGACATGTTATCTGATGCTGGTTCTTGGTGTTTAAGTATGGCTCCAAAGTTGCCATGGGCAGCTGGAACCTTCCAAAGCTTTTTGTCTCTTGGCAGGATCCTTCAGCCTCCTTTCTGAGATCTCTACTAAGGATTCTTACATGAAGCCACATTTTCCATTCTCCAATCAATCACAGAATCATTTAAGTTGGAAAATCGCTCTAAGATCATCAAGTCCAACCATCAACCCATCACAGCCATGATGTTTCAGAATTTGTTTCTTTAGGACCTTCAGCTTTCCTCTTGCATTTTAACCTCCATAACCAAAATGTTTTTTGGTCATCAATATTGCAAAAAAATGGTGCAGCAAGAAGGTTTTATATGCATTTTAAGGAGAGAAATTTAAGGGCTGTAACAATGTAAGGACAATCAGGTGCTTCAGAGCCAGAGTTTGTTAGCTAAGCTGTGAAGATGAGGAAGGGTCTAAGAGGGCAGGATGTATGAGGAGGGTCTGGAGTCCCTTGGATTGTTCAGCCCAAATAAGATGAGGATTAGGGGAGGCCTCATGGAGGCCTGCAGCTCCTCATGGCAGACTGAAGCTCTTTACAGGGGAATGGATGGGCAGCACTGATCTCTGCTCTCTGTGACAGTGACAGGATCTGAGGGAACGTCATGGAACTGTGTCAGTGAAGGGTCAGGTGGGGGCTAGGAAAAGGTTCTGCCCCAAAGGGCAGTGGGCATGGAACAGGTTGCTCAGGGCTGCGGGCATGGCCCCAAGCTGCGGGAGCTCAAGGAACACTGGGACATTGCTCTCAGACATTGGATTTGAATTCGGGTAGTGCTGTGTAGAGACAGGAGTTGGACTCGATGATCTTCATGAGTCCCTTCCAAGTTCAGCTATTCTGTGATTCTATTATATACAAGCATGTTTTAGAGCAGAAGGATTGATTCTGTCAACCAGCGAACAACCCATGCAGGCAGTACAGTTGTAATACCAGTAAGACTTGCGTTAGATGAGATATATCATCTATAATGACTAAGACTAATAACAACATGAGACCAACAAGAGATCAGATATCAGGCTGCTCTGAGAAACTATGAATGCCCCATCCCTGGAAGTGCATAAGGATGGGTTGGATGTGACTCTGGGCAGCCTGAGCTGGTGGGTGGCAACCAGCCCATGGCAGGGGGGTTGGGGTTCAATGATGTTTGATGTACCTTCCAACTTATTTTCGTGTGACAGATTGCAACTTCCAAGTTTCTCAATTTTAATGTCGTTCCTGTGTTGCACTTTTCTTATGACTGAGACTTAAATTCCTACCTGAGCCTATATGCTTTTGTTGTTCACTTCTATAGATTTTCTGCCAGCTTTCTGTTTCATTTTTATGGAATATTCATTTGATGAGTTTTCCCGTGTTTTAGCTGCTGTCTGCCAGCCAGAAACATCAAAAACCATCTCTATTCTCTGCAATATAAGAGAATTTCAAACAGAGAGTGATGAGATATCTCCAAGTAAAAGACAGAGAGAAGGAAAAAAAAAAAAAAGAAAAATAATCCCTTATTTCTTCAGAAGCATCTCAGCCATCTCAGACAATCCTTCACTGCCCTAGCAGTTTTAGAAATGCAACTCTGCATCACTAGAAAGGAAAGGTGTCTCAAAGCAAATATTAAGTACATGCTTTGAGCCTTGAAATGTTGAAACTGTACTCAAACACTATCCTGCAGGTGCTCAGAGGACGGTTAAAAATCTCATTCCTGTGGTCAGAATGCTCAGCCCAGGTTTTATGAGCAAGTGGTAGGCAGGGTGAGGGGTCTTCTTGGTGGAAGGCTTTCTTCGTCAATCTCCTGTGGATTTCCTTTTCTTCAAAAAGAAAAGTCAGAACGAGTAGTAGAGAGCCCTAGCATCAAGATATTTTCCGGATTATCCCTCACTGGGTTGTACAAGTGAGCACCATGTCTGCTCCTGTTCAGGCTGCAGGCAAAGACACCCATACTCATATCTTTTTCATAGCAGTATGTATTCATATAGAGCGCTGTAGCTAAAGATTTTTCTGTGCCAAATGGACATGGAAGAATGCATTAGCACTCAGGGGTAGTGGACAGCTTCCAGAGATTTACTGTCACTTGTTTTTCTCTGCTCAATGAAATTCTTGTACCACTGGTCTGCCTGCAGCCTCAGATTTTGCATGTTTTTTCCAGGAATGAGGCATTTTTTTCATCCAGAATTTTCCCTTATCACCACTGCTCATTCAGCTGCATAATCCTCTTCTTTTTTTTCCTTGTACTCAGAACCAGCAAATGGCAATCTGCAGCTGGTCTCAGACTAAGCCTTTTCTTTCAGAGAGGGGTCAGACACTGGAATGGCTGCCCAGGGAGGTGGTGGAGTAGCCGTCCCTGGAAGTGTTCAATAGGCATCTGGATGAGGAGCTACAAGATGTGGTTTAGTGCTTGTGGTAGCAGTGGTAACGGGAGGACAGTTGGATTAGACGATCTGGCAGGTCATTTCCAATTTTGCGATTCTATGATTCTATGATCACAGAATCATACAGAGTCACAGAATTGTAGGGGTTGGAAGGGACCTCCAGAGATCATCGAGTCCAACCCCCCTGCCAAAGCAGGTTCCCTACAGCAGGTCGCACAGGTAGGCATGCAGGCAGGTCTTGAACATCTCCAGAGAAGGAGACTCCACCACCTCCCTGGGCAGCCTGTTCCAGTGCTCCGTCACCTCACTGTAAAGAAGTTCTTGTGCACATTTGTGCGGAACTTCCTATGCTGCAGTTTCCGGCCATTTCCCTTTGTCCTGTCGAGTGATCAAGTGTCAATGATTCGAGTATTATCAGGATATTTCTTCTGGCAGCTCCCAGGTGTGGGTAAGGGATGGCACATAGCTTAGTAAAGACTGCATAACACTGCATCTCAGATCCAAACTTTACTCCAGAGCTGTAGCAGTCCTTGCCTTGCTTGACAGAAGCAGAAAGAGTCGAGAAATTCTTTGTAGCCACAAAAATCAGATTTTATTTATTTTTTTTTTTTAAAGACAGGTTCACAGGTGTGTAGCAAAGTGAAGAAATTAATTTAGGGAAAAATGGTTGAATAGGCAGCTGATAATGGGAGAAAATCCAAATGGTCTGAGCACTTGTGTATCTGGAAGGGCAACTCATATGGAGAGAAGCTGGAGTCTTCTAGGATCAGAAGGTGCTAGCAGTGCATCCCACCTTGTCCTTAATGAAATGACTCTCGGGGCACTGGCATTGCAACCCTTTCATATATTTTTTTCTCATCTTTCTTTCACCTACTGAAATAACTCATAAGGAACCACAATGGATTGTTACACTGATATTGGCTGAGCAGCGGTCAGCTGCTGCCTCTGTCTGTCACACTGCAATTTGTCATAGGGATATTTTTACCTGTTTTTATGATTTTTTTAACTATATTATTAATAAAATAGAATATTGCTACTCCATAAATGTTGATACATAATCAATGGATGTCTGTAGATATCTCTAGAAAGAGAAATTATATTTAGCTTAATCAAAAAAGATTCTCTGCTGCTTAGACAACACATCCCACATACGTGTTGCCAAAATTAATTTCTAAATAAGCCCAAATATATCTTGATAAATAAATCTCTGAAACATTCTTCCTCTCTTAGCACAGAAAAACACTAAGTTAGGGAAAGAAAGGACATTTTCCTTCTGCCTCCTCGGTCAGCCAGACATGATACCTAGGTTGGATATACCTCAGGTTGGATATCAGGAAAATTTATTCTCAAAAGAGTGGTGATGTACCAGAACAGGCTGCCCAGGGAAGTGGTGGGGTCACCATCCCAAGAGTTTTCAAGAACCACATAGATACTGCACTGAGAGACATGGTGTAGTAGGTATGGTGGTGATGTGCTAATGGTTGGACTAAATGATCTCAGTGATCTTTTCCAACCTTAATGATTCTATAATTCTGTGATTCTTTGATATTCCTTACCTCTGAAAGAACGCAGAAGTAAACACCTGGGGACAGAATTCAAGAAGATGGTATGAGGGTTGAGTATCTCAGGGGGGGTTAGCTCTTCCAAGCATTTCTAGCTGTGTACTAACCACTGAGGCATAGTGAGGATATCCATTAGATATCACAGAAAAAAGCCTCCAGACTTGTAAAAGCAGATATTTTACATTGCTAACCACTGTATTGCAAAAATAAAAAGCAAAAGAATAACAAAACCCAGCAACAAGACAACAAAGGAGACATTTGAGACATTTTATCTCCCTGTGCTGAATAAATGCAAATAAAATAGATGCAAATAAAAGAAGAGGAAAGCTGATTTTTTTTATTATTTTTATTTTTTAAATATGTGAATGCCAATAACAGGCCTAGTAATGGCAACATCTGTGCTTAGGATCATCCACTACGATTCACAGAGCATTTTTTGAGATGGACACAAACATTTACTTGTAAATTAGCCAGCTGTGGGTGCCCACACATCTTCACAGATTTAATGAAATTTAACAGAAGCATATTAGAGATGTGGAAAACAGCACAAACCAAGTTTTAAATGTACTCAAAACCTTATGAAAAAAAAATTCTAAAGGTTTTATCAAAACAAAAAAGTTGAAATGTTCAATTCTTATGCAGCTTGCTTATAGGGAATAAAGATAATAGTGTGGTGTGAATGTAGTCATCTGTATTACAGTGAAAGGAAAATAGGAGCACAAAAAATTTAAGGAAAATCCTCTAAGGTTTCAGCTTACAGCCTCTGAAATGAAAGGCAGACAAATTCTGCTTAAACTCTATGGGGAGTTAGAAGTAAGTAATGCAATTGTTAAATTAGCTGAAAGCAGGAAGTAACTTTTTTTTTCTCTGTGTATAAAGACATGTGGGTCACCAGAACATACTAAGAGCAGTAAGGAGGACTCTTATGAAGGTATTTGAGTGACTTAAACTAATAATTTCATTTCTTCACCAATAGCTCAATGACAATACTATCATTATTTTCATCCTTCAATGTCATTTTTAAATTCTAAATACATTATCAGAAAAGCAAGTGGTTATGTATGCTGCATTTTTTCATGCTGAAGTTAGATGTTCTAATAAATATCTGTGCAGTGTTATGGTCAATTACATACATAACAGGGCAGGAGAAACTGACAGCCTTTGTTTCTATCATGAGTTAAAGTCATTAAACCAGGAGGTTTGCTACTTATTTTCCCCTAATTTAGCTTGATTTGTTGTGGTGACTC
This sequence comes from Lagopus leucura, assembly GCF_019238085.1. Lineage (NCBI taxonomy): Eukaryota > Metazoa > Chordata > Aves > Galliformes > Phasianidae > Lagopus > Lagopus leucura. Next base: position 2,372,963 of record NW_024962254.1, read on the forward strand.
TATTCTGTTATGTTTTGTTTTGTTTTGTTTTTTAATGGGATATGAATTAATTAACTCTTATTTTTAATATGGTAAGATGTAATTCTCCATATTGGACTTTTGAAGCACTCAGAGTTTTGAAGCATGACTTTTTAAGTAATTGTGGGACTAGGAAACATCATGAGCTCTGAGACATATAGGTTGTTTGTGAAGTGTTATTGTACAGTGCACCTTATGGTTTCTACAGTACTCTCTATACGTGAGAGTATAAAAGAGGAAAACTACTAGCTATTATACACACACCCTGAAAGCATTCTGTTTGAAATCACCTTGTTAACTCACTAAATGGAGACAAATTAAACCTATTACAGAAACTTCTATGGAGATTTGCTTCTTTCTGCTTTCTTCTAGGAACATACAGTGGAACTTAAAAAATTATGAAAATACATAAAAATAGAACAATCCAATCCATATTTCCTGAAAGCTTTCCAGGTAGGTATTTCAGATTTTAAAGGTTTTTGCAAGCTAAAAGAAACTATTTTGATTGTTGTATGTTTTCTGGCAACAAATGCTTTGTTGTTTTATAGAATATGAATGTTAGAGTTTTATTGGCTTCATTTTATATCAGCAGAGAGAAAACAAACAGGCAACATTTTTTGCTTAGGAATGTCCCTGAAAAGGAGTTGTCTTAGCACTGTATTTTTGATATATAAACTCAATGGTTATATTTGTACCTATTATTTACCCAAGGATTTTAAGAAGGCTTAAAGAATCTCTTTTAACTGAACTTCTCTGCGAATGCCCTGTGAGCATGAGCATGTGACTGCCCTGTGAGTATCAGATGAGTTCTGTGTATGAGGAATCTGAATCACAAGGAAGACAAATCAGAGTAGTTCTCCACGGCTCCAACAATGTGGCATCAGGTTTTGTGACCAATCTTCCTATGGCTCCAAGCCACAGCAATCTTTCCTAAGTATTTCATTTAGAGAGGATTTTTTCCTGACATAGCAAGGCTAGAGAAACCACTGGAGTTCCCAGGCCACTTCTTGCAAAGCCTGTGTTTTAATTAACATTTAGCTAAGGGAACTTGTGCAAGTATTTTTATGGGCATAGCTAAAATCCTCCTGCCTGATGAGTGACAATATTACATCTCTCTTCAGCAGATGGATTAAATGGGAGGTATGTTGGGATTCAAATGATGAACTTGGCTTCAGAATGCTAACTATTTGATACCTAATACAAAGATTACACTGCTTCACTTTCCCACTATCTTTATTACAAGAAATAATAGCTGGATATGCCCTTTTTGAGAAGGTGAAGGGGAAGGACTTCGAAGACTAAAGGTAAGAAGGGCTGAAAACAAAAACATTGATCCTGCTGGTTCCATTTTCTTCAGTTTATATTTCTGAATATAGTAACAACAATAGTGCCAAAGGGACTGGTTCATGTTCAAAATTTAATACCATTTCCATTAAGATTGCTGTACTAAAAACTACCTACAAAAGAGGCAGACATTTTCATCTCATGCATGCAGATTCAGGACAGACACAACATTTCTGCTAAGAACTAAACTTACCCAGCCTAAAAATCTCTAAAAGAAATAGAAGGAACTTGTTCTTCTTCAACGTTTAAACAATGTGTTTTGACTTTTCAGTCCAAAAGGATGTTGCTTGCTAAATTTCACTTCAGTGTATTAAAGAGAGTTTTAAGGAATTGAGTTTTAAGGAAATGAACTTGCAATCCTGAAGTGAAATGTGATATGACAGGACAAGCTAAGGATCTTTTTCTCTACCTAAGATAATTTTTTTCCAAGTTTCTATAGCCACCAATTAATCAAATCTGCATTCTCTATGCCCTCATCTTCTCTACAAAATACACAGTCTGTAAATATCAAATGGTTTATTTTAGCAAGTTACACAGGGCCCTTAAGAGTCCACTGGCTTCAGTGGTATTTGGCAGCCTTCAGTATCTCACTGGAGAATCGAAAGAGTGAGAAACTCTTTGGGGAGGAGTTCACACATGGAGAAGGATTATTTTTAAAGTGACTTGAGAGATAACTTCATATTCTGAGAAATCTCACACACTGTGACCTTTCATTATGGTATTTAAAACTAAAATGTACAGTGGACTTGGAAAACATAATATAGGAATGGATCCTGAAGTAGACTTTCGTAGCTTTAGTTTCTAAAGTACTATATGCCATACACAAAATAAATACAGCATTTATTTGCATCCTATCTCTTTCCTTTCACCACAAATTCCAGCTCTATCCAGGAAAGCAACAACAATAAAATTGGCATCTTATTTTTGTCAGGGCATTAAATAACAATTCTGAGACTCATCTCATCTTGGAATCAATGAAACAATGATGTTAAACAGTGTTTTTCCTAATATTGACCTCTGAATAACACCTCTTGTCACTGATCTCCATCTGGATAAGGAACCTTTGGCTCCAACACTTTGAATGAGACCATCTAACCAATCTTTTTTTCCACAAACTGGTCTATCTATCAAAAGCATGTCTCTCCACTTTAGAGACAAGAATACTGTGTAGATAATGCTGCAGTAAAGTATAATGGAGGAAGGATATTTGTGCCAACAAAACCTATGTCTGCTGCTGGAACTTCATCACTGCAGGCACTGAACACCTATATAACATTGCTGGATACAGTTGTTCTGACAGAAACCTTCATGTGACTTGCAAAATAGTAATATCTGCTTTAGACATACGGCTGGCCAATACAGAAGCCATTTTTGCTTTGACTGATTCTCACTGCCATCCAATTTGGCCTGCTCGTCCCAGGCATTTATGATTCTGGAGAACTGCCCTGGTTTCTCTGCTCTAAACCCATCTCTATAACATGGCATTAATAAATACAGACCATTCCTCTACAAAGATAGTCACAGTAGTCCTTTTAAATCTACTCAGCTGTAAAATTCTTGTACCTGTGCCAAACTCTACTGTTTAAGGAGACATAAAGAGACACAATTAGAACAATGTAATTGAATTAGATATAGAAAAGCATTAGACTGAATACATGAGTAACCTTCCTAGTGGCAAGAAACTGATTTCAGAGGGGCTGCATATGGGTATAGAGTCAGAGGTACTGGAGAACTGGGTCCTCAGGTAGAGAAAAACGGAAGAGGGCAAAATAAAGTCAACTCTAATTAGCTGACGGGGTTGCATAGGAAGCAGCCATATGGGTCTGTGCAGCAACAACTCTTTGAAGTGAATTAATTGCTTTGACCTGGTGCTGATTACAGCTTGCAGAGAAGGTGGGGTAAGTTTGTCTTGTGGGGAAGCAACTTAAGAGAGGAAGATGCTGAACCTTAGAAAACAGTGACCACATAATTCCTGGGGCAGAGAGAACTTGAAAAGTGACATCTTTAAATCCTAGGTGCAATACATCTTTAATACTTCAGTAGCTAGACTGGATGGCTACATGTCATAACAGATTCTCCTACTTCAGCTACTTTACCTACCTTCCACCATATCAACCCAATGCAGAATGAAAATGCTGTGTTATTGATAACAAAACTATGTGCTCTCCTAAGTCTTCCAAAACTTCTCAGTCAGCTGTTTACTTTACACACCTCTGCATCTTCTATTTGCTTGAAGAGAAAGCAGACACTGCCTTAGTCATGAGATCTGCCTAGGTTTGACATAGTGAAGTATGGTACTTTTTTATTAATCTCACTTCTCCCCAAGATCAGTTTGGCCAAACTGATATAACTTCTAAATGAGATGCATATCTTGTTTTCCCTAATGGCAAAATAAATAGACTTCTCTCAAGTGAAGTTTGGAACAAAATGTCTAGACTGTTTTTGTGAAGTGGGGGTGAACCCTGGTGAGCTGGGGGTACTGTACATGCTCTGCTACATAGCAAAATGTGTTAGCTTCACCAAAAGAAACCCAGTGCTCCCCAGAGCTAAATGGTTTGATCACCTGGGGAAATGTAAACACACTTTTCCCCCTCTCGTTATATCTCTCTTGTTCTTCAAGCAAAATGGAAATGTCCATTGGTTTGATGGTGTTATGCTGCCATGAGTTCATTCTCCACTTTGCCAACCAGACTGAGACTTAGAAGAGTTGGAAAGGAAGAAAAATGTAACATATGAAGACAGCTTCCTCACCAAATTAAATAATTTTTCTCAGTTCCTGGATTAGTTTCTTTGTTGTGCCTAAAAAAATTAGTATCATACATTATTTTGAACAATAGTATTCCTTAAAATCCACTTGAATCAAAACTTTGGAAATTGCATTACTTCATGAGGGTATCTGAAAGTATCTTAGTGATTTCCTTTACAAACTATAGTGAATGCAATGATTACTATTAGAGCAGATTGAGATGAAAAATAATTTATTTGGGCTTCCATAGACATTTTTAGCAAGTGCATAGCTTATATTTCCAGTGAATGAACCCCACTGTAAATAGATGGATTCATACCTTCTGTGAAAACACATCTCATGTGGAAAATGTCTACATTTAAAGAGCTTTACGCATATACTTTCATGCATACTTAAGGCTAAAACAAATCCAGAGTATAGCCTACTGTAGGTATTCGGTGAATCACAGTACAATTTCTTGAAGGGGTTGTTTGTGTAGCCCCAGTGATAACACTCAGTTTTCCTGTTGTGTGACAGATTGCAAACTGTTTCTCAGATCCAATTGCACCTGGAGTTCAGCTAATTTGGAAATCATAGCCTATGGCATTCAGCTCCGCTGAATCTAGCTGTCAGCTCCAGCTCATGTAGAGTTTAATAAATATTTAATTAATAGGTGGTTCTTTAAAGATGCTGATGCAAACATGGTGCACTTCCCAGTTTACTCTTTCTGGGAAATTAATTACTCAGAGTAACATACAAGTTAAAATAAAATGAAGTAAAATAAAAGAATTACTTTAAACTTCCTTCTTAGCCATATTTTGTCTCTTATCTATTTGTGCTAGAAGCTCCATAGGACCAAAGGTTAGTCTTCCCTTCTTAAGTTTCCCAGCATGGAAAGCTCTCAGAATAATAGAATCTTAAATTAGGATTAAAAATATTTAATAGCTCTTGGAGTTTCTTTTATTAATTTTTACCATCAATATTCTATCAAAAACTTCATAGCTGTTAAAGTGTAAACTAGAAATATATTTTGAGGAGGTAATTTTTTTTTGGCACTTCCAAAGAAAATATCTGTTTAAACTTTTATGTGAGGTCGGGCAAAACAGAAAACTGACCTGCCCATGAGCTACAAGCAGGACAGATGACTTCATGCCTCAGGATGCAAGAAACTTCAAATCCTACCCCCTGCCATGGGCTGGTTGCCATCTTCCAGGTCAGGCTGCCCAGGGCCTCATCCAACTTGGCCTTGGTCACCTCCAGAGAAGGGACATACCCAACTTCTCCAGGCAACCTTTTGCCAATGCTTTGTCCTGTTGAGACTACACTGCCCTGTGACATTTTTGAGCTAATTCCCACAGTGTATAATTCTATCACATGCTCTAGATATTAAAAAAATCCTGTTTTTGTTTTGTTTTTTTTTTGTTTTCCCCCATGCTACTTAGTTCTAAGATTTGAGTTCTAGTTCTAAAATTTCCATAACTGCTCTTATTTCATCCCCGACAGCAAATCAGCCAGAGACCTTTCTGCAGACCTCCTAAGATATATGGAGGAAATATTTGAAAGTGTTGTAAACTTCACAGAAAGAATATTAAACATAGTGAAAGCTGTATTTATGTTTCAGTTAAGAATGACCAGCACCTGAGCAAAGCAAGGGCTTTTTGGATTGTGGATGCATAATTATGGGCTCAGCTGCGTCCAACCTTCAGTGGGGTGAGGCTTGCTGTGATCAAGAAAGGTGCAGGGGGGCAAAGGGTTGTATAGGATGGAAACTTTCTGGCTTTGGAAGTTGGAAACTCATCTGAAGTAAAGTGGAAACTGGTAGAAGGGAGCTGACTTCTTCAGTGTCTACATTTGCATGGTTGCTATTACCAAATTGTAAAAGGGTTATTAATGCAATTCCGTGAGTTTATTTCTCCCTTAGGGTACTCACTAGCACCAGACTTTATAGCCTATGCTGGTAAAACGTTGCAGTTACTGATCTACTTATACTAATGCATATTCACATTCTCATCCTTCTGTTCAGTTACATTTCAATTGAAGAAACATGTGTGAGTGAGCTTGGAAGATATTTACAATGAGATATACAGCATGACTGTACATGATAGAGATAACTGCATAATGCAAAGTAGCTGCACTGAACACATGAAAATATACAGTGAAAGAAGGGCATCTTCTCTTAACTTCCTACCTTATTAAAGGTAGTTATTTGTTCAAGCATAGCAGTACCAGAAAAGTTACAATGACAAAACAGAAAGAAGCAAAACAACTTGATTAAACATAGCATAAATGGAGGGGGGGGGGGGAATGTGTCTGACTAAAACACACCACCTAGACACAAAATACATCTGATACATCTGTCTTCTCCCTGGGGAAGAAAGGCAATACTCCAACACTTAAGCTTAACATTCTTCCAGTAATTTAATGGATAAGCATTAAAAAAAAGAAAGAAGGAAAAATCCTTTGTGCAATTTAGAGCAAAAAGCCAAGTCTTTATTGAAAAGGAAATAAAGGAAATATATAGCAATTGTACTTCACAACAGGCTGTTTTTTATATACTTGTTCAACATGATGCCTAAAGCAGCCCTCACAATAAATAAATAAATAAATAAATAAATAAAATCTTTAATGCATTTCAAGCTTGTTTGTTTGTTCATTTATTTATTTATTTATTCTCTTTCTATGAAAAAAAGAAATTCCTGATTCCACAGAATGGACTGTATACAGACATATTTGATGAGCTGGAGCCTTTACACTAACTCTCACTAAGTATAGAGTGGTAAATCAGCAGTATTCACCTCTAGCAGCCATCACAAAATGAATCCTGTTCTATCAGAGTAGAACTTGTATTTGCTCTTCAAGTGATTCATAATTAACAGGAAATTCATCATTAATCCTCTTTTGGCCCCCAAACTCACTGATGATACAGATATTTGACTCAACAGCTTTAACAGCCAGTCTGGGTTTGGAAATGTGCATCCTACTTCATTTGGAAGAGCTCATCTAGCCCTTCCATGAGGAAATAATACAAAGGTTGAAATCATCGATACCTCGTCTGTTTTTACTTCGTATAGACAAGGTACTTGATGACCCAAATCTTCAAACCTTTCAAATTACCCTGAACAAAGGAATGTGTGTACTCTTTTCAAACGCTGCTAAGAGCAGTAAAAATAGTGCTGATTTCAAAGACACTCTGTGCCGATGCCACATTCTTTAACCATGTAATTTAAACACATCTGTAAGTTAAGATGCAGTTGTTTTGGCTAGCAGGAGTGTAAGCAGACACCTTGGGCAGCACTCTCTCACTTGTAGGGGTGAGATCCGACCTCATTATATTGGTATCAAATAAAAAGGATGACATTCGGGTAATTAAAATTTTTCTCATTGATAGTAAAGTGTTAAAAAATGGAAATATTCCTAGAATAAAGAAAGAAAAAAAAGTTGGTGTTGATGGATGAGGAAGAATAAAAGGTAAAGAGGGAGTTTGCTAGTGAGATTTGGTTGTGATTTTGCTGTTTATTATTGCTACACACGACTTCTTCCTTTACAAAAGACACTATCAGCCTGTACAAATGTTTTAAGCTGTATACTTAACGGATGACTGGAGTTTTTTATTTATTGACTTTGTAGTAATTAATAAAACAACTATTAGCTAATGAGCTTTAGCAGTTGCAGAGTTAACACTACATGTCCAACATTATTAAATTTGGAAGTGTACGTTAAGCCTTGAGTTTTGCAGTGAGACAAAAGTGGCTGTAGTTACTACATTGTAATCACTTCAGTTATCATGCTGGCTCTGAGATTTTTGGGAGTTTCGAAAAGGCTTATTAACTGTTTATGAAAAAAAAAAAAAAAGCAAAAGAAAAAACAAGAACAACAACAAAAACAACAACAACAAAAAAAATCATCTCTGTCCAGATTTAGAATCACAGAAACCTTAGAGTTGGAAGGGACCTTTAAAGGTCATTTAAACCAATTCCCCTGCAAAACAGGGGCATCCACAGCTAGATCATGATGTTCAGAGCCTCATCCAGCTTAACCTTGAATGTGTCCAGAGCATCCACCACACCTTTGGACAACCTATACTAGCTCTTCATGACCCTTACTGTAAAAAACTTCTTCCTTATATCTAATCTAAAGAGTCTCCCCTCTTTATTCTGAAGCTATTTCCCCTTGTACTGTCACAAGTGACCCTGCTAAAGGGTCTGTCCCCTTCAATATAGTCCCCCTTTAGATACTGAAAGGCTGATATCAGGTCTCCTCAGATTCTTCTCCAGGCTGAAGAGCCCCAGATCTCAGCCTGTATTTGAAGGGAAGATGTTCCACTCCTTGGATCACTTCTGTGGTTATTCTCTTGATGCACTCCAACAGGTCCACACGTGTTTTGTACTGGACTGGAGAACTCTTCATCTGGACACACTGGTCCAGGTGAGGTCTCACAGTACAAAGCAGAGAGGCAGATCCCCTCCCTCAACTTGATGACCACGATTCTTTTGATGCAGCCTTGGATATGGTTGGCTTTCTGGGCTGTAAGGACACACTGATGGCTCATGTCCACCTTACCATCCACCAGTACTCCCAGATCCTTTTTGACAGGACTGCACACTATCCTTACACCCCCTACGGGATTCTCTATCCCTACATCCCATCAGGGTGGCAGAGTTTCCATGACCCAGGTGCAAAATCTTGCACTTGGTTTTCTTGAGCCTAACAAAGTTCAAATGTGTCCACTGCTCAAGTCTGTGTAGATATCTCTGGATGGCATCCTGTCTCTAGGATATGTTGACTGCACTACACAGCTTGGTGTGTGCTTCAGATCCTTGTTAAGCTCCTATGAGAAAGGCTGAGTGACCTGGGTCTACTCAGACTTGAGAAAAGAAGCCTTAGAGTGGATAGTATTAATGTTTATAAATACAATAAGTGTGGGAGTCAAAGGGACATGACCAACATCTTTTCAGCAGTCTGTGGGGACAGGACAATGGGAAATGGCCATAAACTCGAGCATAGTTCTGCATCACTATATGAAAAAACTTCTTCATGGTGAGGGTGACAGAGCACTGGAACAGGCTACCCAGGGAGGTTGTGGATTCTCCTTCTCTGGAGATATTCAAGATCTGCCTGAACACCTACTTGTGCAGCTTGCTGTAGGGAGCCTGTTTTGCAGGGGGATTGGGCTCGATGATCTCTAGAGATTCCTTCCAACCCCTACAATTCTGTGATTCTGTATCATCCACAATGTTGCTGAGGATACACTCGATCCCACAGCTGATGTCATTGATAAAGATGTTAAAGAGCACTGGTCTCAGTACTGAGCCCTGAGGTCCACCACTTGTCACTGACCATCATCTGAACATTGAGCCACTGACCACTACTCTTTGGCAGCAGTCTCACAGGCAATTCTTCACTCATCAAACTGTCCACCCATCAAATCCATATCTTTATGATTTGTAAAGAAGTATGCTATGGGGGTTCACCTTCCAAACCATTTGATTTGCAGATTTCAGATTGATTTTCACTTCAAGCTCGCAGATATGCTATAGGATCTTTCCATCCTTTCCATATATTGTCCTAGTAAGGCACTCAGAAGGGATTTATGGGTCCAAGCTCTAGTCTCCCATTTATCAGACTAAAAGTGAAAATGTGCACCAAAATATTCAATAGTAGCCTTTATGTAGCTGGGCAATCAGAGGAATGAAAGATAAGGTTGAATCTGAATAAATGAATAAATGAATGTGTATATAAATATATATACAGATATATAGTTTTCCTTTCCAGATTAGTGCCAAGGTAGAGAATTGTGCCAGAACAGAAAAAGTGGAAGATACAAGGGGTATGAAAAGGATGAAATATCTTCTTGCAATACCAACATTGGTTCCTGCCATTGTAAATTGATTATGAATCCATGGCATCCCACTGGAATGATGTAGTTGAATGAGTACAGCACCAAATCACATACACAGGACATCTAGAAAAATATATCATTCTTTCAACAAAGGCAGTATCTTCATAATGGGCATTTCTTAAGCAGGCTCAAGATGTCATCAAGCAGTTCTTGCTGGTTTTGTAAAATCTGATCAGAATCTCTTTTCTGTGCTTCTTTTTACTGCCATTCCTTTGTGTTTCCATCCAGAGTATTCATCTTGATTGTTCTTTTTTATCATTTTGTATCATCAGACCAGCTCCTTTATTTTCTCTTTCATTACTCATATGAATATCTCTGTGAGTTGCTGTGACTGCCTCATAGTACATATTGTTTTCTGTTGCAAGGACAGAAAATAACCCTGAAATTTGAACAAATGTCTGAAAGATTCTGACTATTTTTGTTGGTAGCTTGAAGTAATACTATTGGCCTGAGTGTTTTTTCTTTCCTATTATATGTGAATCTACTAAAATAAGCAATACAGTGTTCAGGTTATATGGAAAACAGAATGAACTCTTCAATTAAAAAGTGCAAAGTGCATTAAGTCAAATTTTAAAGTTTATTGGCTTTTTTTTTGCTGTGCTGCTTGAAAGCTGTTTTTCAATTCAGTTCAGCCACAACACAGGACTTGGTTATATACTGCATTGCATTCTCTATAAGTTGTAGGAAACATTAAGCCTCAGATGGTTCACATATGTCTTTGACTGCATTTTATGAGTTTTGAGGTTGTCACTGTTGCATTCCCTAGAGTTGCAGCAATAATTCTACTCTGTTGGATTAGGCATCTCCTCAAACCTATAGTTATGTTTTAAATTTAGAGCACCGGGCAACTGTAAGTTGAGTGCTGTATTAGGTGAAGTTCTGAAGGATTGTTTCCCTTGCTTTCTGCAGTCTGCTGTTTTTCTTTTATATTAAAAATGGCCAAATAATTTGACTTTCATGATTTTGAACCACAAGTTACTGCAGCCCAGAACATATAGAGTTAAACAGCCATCCATGAAGATGATTTCTGGGTATACTAATTTCACCTGCAAATCACAAGAGGCTGTTCCTCTGTACTTAATACCAATAAATTTTGAGGAAAACAAACAAAGCTTTATTTGCACACCGTGTAAGTAATTATTAGATGATAGAAAATATTTTATTAAGTGAATGGAAGATGCATCATTTGACTTATTTAAGACTGTTTCAGAGAAAAAACTGCATACATACTGTTGGAAAAAAAGGCTTTTGTCAGATGTAAGCACTGTTTATCAATGCATGTTAACTTTTAAGCCTTTATATATGGGCACAGTGTGATTCAGAAGTTACTATTATTATTATTAATATTATTATTATTATTTATTTAGAGCTTCTAGATACCTTTGTAACGAATGATGATAATAACAGTTTTGGTCATGCACTATTGAAACTAATGGTACTGATCCCACTACTTTTTAGCAGCAAAAAATCAGACTATCTACTATTTCTTTTGTAAAAAGTATAAAGAACTGAATAATTACACAACAGAGTATAAATATATAAAGTTACTTTTAGGGGAAAGTTCATATGTGATATTTCAAACTCAACATTTGCCTTTCCATAATATCTATACTATTTAATATCTAATTTACTAATTTAAAATGAGTTCACACTTTACATGTGCTTCTGTCCCTAAATAGAAATATATGTTTTCTGCTTTGATTATAGGTCCAGTGTGAACATACTTGTTCCAAATAAAATAATTTATGTACAGTCTTAGAAGTCAGGCTTTTCTTCTAGCCTCAAAACGTGATCATCAACATTCATTTTATTTGCTCTAAATAAATTATTCAGATCTTATTTACCATATTATTAAATTTTAATTGTTCCATTGCATTTTCTCAAATGTAAACAAACCTGTGCAAGAACAAAACACTGCTTAATTATGGCAGCTTCAATTGCTCAACAAAAGAGACATTGCAGAGAGGAATTTTTAGGTTGTCTAATTCTTCCCCAAAGGCAAATACAGCTTTCTCAAAGATATTGCCTACTTATTTTGTTACATATCTACAGTAGTAAGTTTTCTAAAGATCTTGCAAAAGGGAGCATTTAAAGTCTTGATTTTTTTTTTCAAGATAATTACATATTAGTAGAATTTTCCTTTGTTTAGCACTGCCCAGAAACATATATTAAAAGTGATAAGGACTGCATATGAGTATAAACCAAAAAGAAAGAACAAAAAAAACACCAAAAAACTATTACAGAAGATACCTGTGTTCTGCCTCTTACAGCTATTGAACAAATGCTGACTTTGTGTGTTGCCTTCTACAGAAATAGAGATCACAGCACAGTAAGGGCGTGTTACAACTGACACCATATTGAACATACTACAATAAAATCATAGGATTATTAAGGTTGGAAAGACCAATAAGACCATCTAGTCCAAGCATCACCCCATGCCTGTGATTGTTCTAGACCATGTTCCTCAGTATAATGTCTACCTTTTTACTTGAAAACCTCCAGACAGTGATTCCAACACTCCCTGGGCAGCCTGTGCCAATGCATTACCACTCTTTCCAAGAAGAACCTTTTCATAGTATCCAATCTGAATCCATTCCTATGCTGGAAAAAAGCACTTGCCTCACTGAACGTTCCACTCACAGGTCTTACTGGAAGGCAAAGCCATACAGAGGTGACCTGCAATCAGCAAACCAAGTCTGCATTTTGCCGTAACTCACATATCACACAGCGGTGTGATTCTCCAGGAGCTTCAAGCAGTCAAGATAGTGCATGCAAGTGAACATGCAGCCCCATGGGATGAAGCAATGACCATTTCTTTCTTTTTACATTACTTCCAGTAGCAAAACTCTAATGAATGAGGTGTGAAATCTGGTCCTAGATACACGTGTGTGAAAGAAGCCTCTGCCTGCCCACGTGGATTCAATCACTTTAGAGCAGGACTCTGAGATGGTGGAATGTGAGCCAGCAGAAGTCTGGTTTGGACTTTGGTATATAATTACTGACTTGTACTTCAACAAGTAAGTCCTCTGAAACCATTAAAAGCAACTGTGAGACCACAGTGGGACTCATTAGTGAGTCACAGACCTAAGTCCACGTGCTTGAATGGTTCCTGAGCTGTCTTGGAGCACAGGAAGAACTGTCACATTGTTGTCAGTCTTCAGCTTTTTCTGACATGCCTGTAGAAACCCTACCAAGGACTTAAGACCCTGGAGTGTTAACAGGTCAGCTGGAATTTTTTTATATAAATGTTGAAAAATGTGTGGAAAACAGTTGGATAGTTGGTAGACAGAACAGGAGGGCTGTTTTGTATGAAAGGAATGAACAGCATAATACTGCCACAGGGACTCCAACAAATACAGCATTGTTTTTCAGTTAGTGTACTATACTCTCATTTCATATGCCTCAAATTATGGTCAAAGAAGCACATTTTTGTTCATATTTAGCCATGATTATAGAAGGAAAAAAAAAAAGTCAATGTTGCTGTCGGCAAAATCCAGCTGTAATCTAGCAATCACAGCTTCTCAGAAATAGTCTCTTGCCCTATCAGAAAATACATGTGTGGTCTGATCATAGCCAGAATGTTTGTCTGGCATTTCTCCACTATTCTCATCTATGGCTAATGTTTATGACTACTTTTGCACAGCCCTGGGGGCCCTCTGTCCTTCCAAATATGTCTTTTTCTTGATGATAGATTAAAGGACTCTATCTGTGACCAAGTGTTCTGCTTTACTACTGCTGTGCAGGACTATACTATTGCTGATCCAGAAAACAGGCCTGAAATTCAGAGAAAATTTATGGTCCCTACATTTGTTAAAGAAATAGCAAAAGGCTAACAGAGCTGTAGATAGCTGTTTGCTGAACATCTAAACTTCAGGGAGTAGGTGTCTGCAAATTGGTGTTATTCTTATCTCCTGTAACTCACCTCCTTGTACTAGAACCAGACAGTAGACACTGTGCTTCAGAGTTGGATCCTCAGCCACAAGCCGGGAGACAAGAAGTGGGAAGCTCTGAGAGCTGAATGCTGCAAGTTATTTAGCTGAAATTATCTAACAAGGAAGTTAGAGTTATCAGGAGTCAACATCAAGTAGAGCCTCTGGAGCACTAGGTGAGACCAGAAAGTAATTACTGCCAGTTTGTGATCTGCCCAGTCCATGTGTGCAAAATTTAAAGAATTGGGATTGCCTGGGACCAATCTCTCATCATGCAATAGCAGTTGATATTCTTTTTTTTTTTTTTTTTTTTTTTTTTTTTTGTTACCAAGAAGAAACAAGACATGAGGTTGAACAGCAGAATCAAGATTTCTTACAGTACTTTTTATGGGGTTGCTTCAGGACTTTGTTTAGGCCATGAAAGGCCCACAGGAAGTAGAATGTGGAACTTAGAAATTGTGATTGCAGGGTGATCTATGACCATCAGTAGTGTCACTCCTAAAAGGATTCAGGAACCACCTTGCTACCCCATGAACACTGCATGATGCTCCACTGATGCGCCAAGTCCCAGCTCCGTAAAGTATCCATATAGCCACATGAAAGATTTTTTCAAATACTCACTACAAAATCTCCTATTACTAGGTAATACAGCAGGGCTAAACAAAAGATCTGTCCTGTCAGTTGAACTCTGAAGTTTCAATATGGTCTTGGGCAATACAAAGTTTTAATGGCAGTGTCAAAGCTAATAAATGGCTAACAAGTAGAGCTGCAGTATCAGTTGGATGAAATAAAGACCTCCATGTTCTTTACAGCTCTAATTATAACATATGCAGTATGTTCAAACCTAGATAAGAAATATTCATTTCAGCTCTGCTGCCTGCCTGAAATAACCTAAATAACTCTTCTCTGTCTGTTGTATTTGCAAATCTAAATATACCACACAAACCCATTTGGTTTGAATTACATCTGGAGAGGAACCCAAACCTGACCTCAGTCCTTAGCTCCCACTGCAGTTTTATTTTGCAGTTGGGAATCTGTATATGGACAGTTTCAAATACAAATGATCATTTATTGAAAGTCTGTTCTGGGTCATCTAAGAAAGAGTGGCTCTAAAATTGAGCATAATTAAAAAACTGTGTGACTTTTTCGTTTTTTTTTTAATGTTTGATCCTTAAAAGAAACAAAATATATGGGAATGGAATCATAGAATCATTAAGACTGGAAAAGGCCACGAAGATCATAGACTCCAACCATCAAGATCTTCAGTGTTATTTCCATCTTAATTTTTGTTCAAAAGTATTCTGTTTTCTTTTGATTACACCTTATGCATCTCATTTTTAGACCAAGTGAAATGTTTCATTTTATTATAAGAATTATTATCATAATAAATTTGCATGTACCTTTCTTTTCCAAAACAGATTTTTTTTAAAGAAACAGGAATCTTTCTAACAACATTTGTAATCAAACTGGAACCAAATTTGCAGATGTTTCTCCCTTCCAAATTTATATTTGCAATAAATAAATAAATAAATAAAAATTGTCAAAAACATTCCCCAGAGCTAGTCACATGTACCTGCCAGACTGACATTTTCATTTGAAAGAATGGAATTTTCATCCCACGTTATCCATAACACTGACCTCAAGCCATAATTTATGTTGCTAATAATGTGTTCTTGGAAGAAAAAAAAAATAATACAAGGTGAGGCTGAAGGAAAGGTTTGCCTGTCAGATGCCATGGCAGCGAGCAGAATTTGACAGCAGGGAGCATGGGGTGAAGAGGAAAGAGACAGCTGTTATTATGTGCTATGTTCCTCCATGAACCGAGGAAGACGGACCCACTCCTGCAGATTCAGCTGTTCCCCCTTCAGCCCAGGATGCTTATCCTTGAACTGTGACACTGAGCTGAGAAGTAATGGCATTATTTTGCAGACTGGAAACTCTACAGGGCAGGGACTATCTCTCTGTTTGCACTCCTTCAGCACTTAGCATAACGCAGCCTTGGTGGAGACTCAGCCTCAGGACAGTGCAAGCAATCATATAAATAACTCCTCATGCAGAAGAAAGTCTCAATGGAAGGTTTAATTGCTGTGACAATACCAACATCTGCTCCGGTAAGAGCCTGCTTGTATTCCTACATCACATTAGCAATTTGGGATGATTCTCCTTGTGTGTTAGCATCTAAAGTATATTTTACTTTGCCTACAAAGCTCCCCTGCTGTCAAGTGCTTCAGCTTTCCTCCTATGCAGCATTTTTATTCTAAACACACATTTTTAAGTGCAGCTGGGGCTAAGTGACCAGCAAATCTGATTACTGTGAGAGTACAATGCCTGACATCCTTTATGCACTTGATTCTTGACTCAACACAGTGGGGGCTAATGGGAGCTGTGAGGATAATGCCCTGTGTGGCAGGCTGAGAGCACAGCTCTGAAAATTAACATGGGAGGCTTTCCATCTTCATAAGGCTGTTTTGCCGTCAATGACAGTGATGGGTGGTGTGTAATATCAGCAAAGATCACGCCATGGCACAAACAGAAATCTTATGACACCAATGAAGGGGCTCTTGAAGACCTTGGATGCTGTGGAGAGGACCTGAAGTCTGACTATTACAAATTAAATAACATCTCAAAAAATCAAACTGATTAAAGAAGAGGTGGCAGAGCGTTACCGTATTAAAGTTTTTTCTTTTATCCATTAGAAAAAGACTGACTGTGTGTGTGTAAAACAGAAAGCTGGAAGAGTTATTTGCTGGGATTTCATACAGATATTCTGAAAACTCTTTGAGAGAGCAACATTTCTTCCCTGTAACTCTATGCACAATAAAGTTAAATTAGTAATTGTTTCGAGGAGGGGTGATCCCTTGTTATGTGTCTGGTACAGTGGCACCCTGGCTTGTGAACATATGCTGGTGTTTTTAATAGCTCCGTGATGAGATTTGTTGTAAGAATGGCTCAGTTAAAATGCTTGCATTGTGTGGGAGGTCAGACTAGATAATTTTAATAGGCCCTCCTGAACATGAAATATATTATCAAACAGCAACAGAGTAATACAGGCAGCAATTATTTTTGTAATGAGAATGGTGATTGTATGGACAGCATTGAGCAAAAATAAATGAGAGCCAGAGAATAATAGCAGGCTTCTGTAACATGAAAAGGAACAAACATTCCTGCAAACAGAATTAGCACTGTTCATGCTTCATATTCACACATAATTTTGCTGAGCTGTCACCTCTATTTTGCAGAAGGAACAAAGAGGGAAGAGGGTTGAAGTGGATACCCAAGAGCACACAGTGGTGTGCTGGGTGAGAGCTGCATTTCCTGGCACTCAAACCACTTCTGCCAGCTCCTTTTTTCCCTGAGACTTCTCACTCACCTGGAAGTTCTGAAGTACATTGCGCTGCTGAGTTGTCCCTCTCTTGACCTACCTACTCCCACCCTGTTGAACACAAGTGACATCATGGGGACCTCTGACAATCATTGTCCCTCACATCAGATCAATGTGGTGTCTCAGGACAGCTTGGACAGAGGGAGCCCTCTGCATTTATACTGTCTTCTTTTTCTCGGCAGTTGTGCTGTGTTCAGGGATTATTATTCTTTCCTTTCATTGCTAGACACACATTTTCACACTGGATAGTTTTCCCTGCCCCCACTAGCAACTTGAGACCAATTTGCAGATGCTATGCACAGTGGCTATAAGGCCAGAAGCCAAGTTACCAGCAGATGTAAATTAGGAGCTGCAGCAATTTGCATCAGCTGATTATCAGATATGACACTAAATGTGTCCTTCCTTCTGTCCCCAACACAGGTTGCTCTGTCTACAGGACGCAGTAATAGTAAAATGCTAGTAAAATTAAAGATCCTCTCTAGTAACCTTTTGCAATCTGGTTTATTAATTGGACCATGGGACTCACAAACCAGTGTGCTTCTACCTCAACTACTAATTATCTGGCACTCAAATCCTAAATTTAAGACCTTTCACAGATGATTGGAATCTTAGGGGTACATGATTCTCTCCTGTCATTTTAAGGAGACAAAGTCTTTCTTATTCTGTATATGCAAAATTGGAAAGAAGATGACAGGAACAATTTTACTGCATTGCTGTAAACACTCATGACACCCATGGAATCCAGGGGAAAAAAAGAAAAAGAAAAGGAAAAGGAAAAGGAAAAGGAAAAGGAAAAGGAAAAGGAAAAGGAAAAGGAAAAGGAAAAGGAAAAGGAAAAGGAAAAGGAAAAGGAAAAGGAAAAGGAAAAGAAAGAAAAAGTAGAAAAAAAGAAAAAGAAAAAATTAAACTACAATAGTGATATTTTGGCAGTCTGTGAACAAGTGCACTTATACAGGGCTATTAATAGATTAAGATCATGTCTACTGTACTCCCAACAGCTATCTAAGGATCCTGAAGTGTACTCATAATAATAGCAATGTTCAGTTATAGAGTTTTATATCTCCGAAGTACTATACAAACATTAACTAATTGATCATCAGCACCACAGTGATCTGTCAACATTAATCAAAAATACCTTTTGAAGAAAGACCAACCCTGTATTTAACTTGTTCAGGTGGCAGAGCTACTCCTTGGAGGGCCTTGCACTCTGGAGGCTGAGTGCCTTCCTACTGTAAAATTAAATGTTGTAAGAAACACCTGTTGTGGATGCTCTATTTTCTCATTTGACCTGTTGGAAATAAATATTAGAAAGTGAAACGCTTCCATGCTATGAGGTTTTTGCATTACATCCGTACGTCTTACTTATGATTTCTAAATACATGCATTTGTATAAATCTGTACTAAAGAAAATACTGACAAGAATTTAGTGTGTTTTGGGGGAGTTCCTACTTGGTAGATAAACATCTTCTGTGTCTTTAAATGGTTGCACTGTACAAACAGAACAAAGTTCTTCGTAATTCAGCACCTTTACAGTAGCAAGATTTGTTTCCTTTGACTGTGAAAATTAAGTAGATCCAGAAATAGGAACTACGTTTTTCTTCCTTTTCTGTTGTTATGTGTCATGATGCTCTTTCAATGATGTTGACATACCAGGAAATGACTCTCAGAGTTTGCCTTGTGTGGTTTCTATTATTTAAGTTGTAGTGGCAGTGGCTTTTTAGCACATGACCAAATTGTAGAAAATCATAGAATCATAGAATAACCCAAGTTAGAAGGGACCCATAAGGATCCTGGAGTCCAGTTCCTAGCTGCACACAAGACCACTCAAAAATCAGACCGTATGTCTCAGAGCGTTGTCCAGACTCTTGAACTCTGGCAAGACCAGTGCTGCAACCACTTCTCCAGTGAGGCTGTTCTACTGCCTGACCACCATCTAGGTGAACAACCTTTTCCAGATATCAAAGAATCACAGAATTGTATTCCATCTGTCTCACCATACCAACTCGGATGGAAAGGACTACCACAGGATTCCATCACAGTTGTAGAAGTAGGTAATAATATTTCCTTCCTTGGAGAAGGAAGCCTTCTGGACATGGTCCTGAGAACCTGCTTTAGGTGTCCCTGTTTGAGTTGGAGGGTTGTACCTAATGACTTTCCTCCCAAAATCAATAGTTCTGTGATATCCTAAATAAAATAGGAAAAAAAAAAAACCCTATGATGTCTTCAGCACTACCTAATATGCAGAATCTATTTTAATACAGCAGTACGTGCAATAACACAGAGATAACTATCCATCCTCTGAATACAGTGAAAAAAAAGTAATATTAAAAAGCAGAAAATCAAGTTCTTCAGAGAATTTTAGTTGCTTGTGCCACCTTAAATCAACATATTTGCACAGGATGTTAATTATCTTACCATATAGTGCTCTTCTGAACAGCCTGCTTTCCCTGAGTACCCTGAAATGCAGAGGCAGTATGTTCTTTGCACATTCCTACTCAGTGTGTGGCCATTTAAATTAAAAAAATATATATTTTTTCTAATTTTATTTTTTTTTATTTCACTACACACTATCTAGCCAAACTTTTCTGTTCTTTTCCATGTGGGATTATCTGTCATTCTAAGTGCTTCAGAAATATTAATGAACTCCAGCTGTATTCCAGTACAGGGTGGAGGACAAGAGAAGAATAAAATGATTTAAAGCTTCTCGTTTATTTAACTATTGCATGTCAGATTTTTGTAATTCTGTTAAAACTATAATAAGATTAGGCAGAGTTTTTGAATACAGTGCGCTAGATCTTCAAAAAGAAAAGTAATAAGGAACAAAATCGCATTCATTGTCATAATATTAAAATGCACATAATTCATTGATAGGTTTGGGAACTATAGATTCCTGCCACTAAAATAAGAGAGTTATCTACTGTACCATAAGGGTTCCTCAGATGGAGTGGTTAGCATATATTTTGTAAGCCCCATGAGGCTCTGTGTTGCAAATGTGGTTTGCAACATTTCTGCAGAATGTGAGATGGAAGAAGCAAAACATTAGTAAACGAACTGCTCATGGGTGTGCAGACTTCCAGTGTGTGCTGATAGTACCAAGCACTGACTGATCCAGACAACATCAATAATGCTGGTGGGTTGGCTGGATGACCAAAAATGCAAGCCTTTCTGAATTGTTCATTTTTCCCTATCTTACTCCACCAACACAAGAATCTTTTTTTTTTTTTTTTTTTTTTTTGCTACTCCCAGGCTTCTTCTCTATAAAGCCTCTTTCCTCCCTCTTATTCTTTGCCTTCTGCTTCCTTTCTTTTTTTTTTTTTTTTTTTTTTTTTTAAATCGATTTTAGCATCACCCCTTTAAATTTTTTTTTTTCCCCAGTAACTCAATTTTCTTCCCACACTTCTCATCAGTTGTAATCCTATCCAAGCAATTTTGTTCTCTCCTTCTATCTTGTTCCCTCTTGCTTGTTACTGACCTCAATTTCCTCACCAACTCATGGTCTCATAGTGTTCTTATGTCCTTCATCCTGGTCCCAAGCATCTGTGATGCTCATGGAGATGTACCTCAACAACCCGTATCCATTCTCAGTCCAATCTTTGTGTATCTTAGTTCCAGGCCTACAGTTCTGACTTTGTGTTTTAATTACCTAAATAATCTTCTTTCTAATTTGTTTTTAAATCAAATGGATACACATTCCAGCTTGGCTATCAACAGAAAAAGTGCAAAATAAGTTTTTAGCTTTTAACAGAGGATTCTGAATCACATGAGGCTAGGAAAACAGAGTTGTCCTTGAAGGATTAATTGGTCTACCCCACAAGAGCAGAGAAAGATTAGAGTATGCTTACCCGGTGTTTTGGCCATAACAAACAGCTTCCCAGGGCAACTCTAGAACTAAAAGCAGTATGATAGCATCAGCAAGGTGCTGATATGTAGGGTTACCACCCTGAACTGTCTGAATATAGCAGTGCTCTTTACAACACGTTTTATCTCTTGGAGAGAGAAAGAAAGAAATTTCATTTGGGAATTTAACTCAGGAATTTCATTAAGGTTTGTCTTGTTCATCATTTAGGCAAATAGTCAGATAGGCTTCCAAAAGATGAGTCCCTCAGCTTCTGTGGAGCACATCCAAACCTCCCAAGCCTGCAGAAATCTCAGGAGAATGTAAAATTCCTCTCTGTTCTGTGAATCTCAGCTTCCAGTATACAATATGATTTTTTTTCCTAATCCCAGATGGAGTGTGAAAGGGAAATTGAAATGAAAAGCTTTCTGTCATAGACTTGGGATACCTCTAAGTCTTAAACACCCTTGGAGAGGATATTTTTTGATTTAATACATATTATTCCAGTCTACTGGGAACAGTCTCTGTACCACTTGCAAAATCTGCTTTGCTTCTGTGAGCTCTCTGTGTATTTCTACCTTTGTACTATCTTTTGGTGAATTTGATAGATGAAATCACAGAAAGTTTGTTGCTGAAGGGAAAAATGAACAACAGATCTTCTGAAACCCAGGTCAGACCTCCTTCCCGTAGACAGCTTCTCCTTACACTACCAGTAAAAGTGGAATCTTTTTTGCTTGATGTTATATCAAAAAACAGGTCACTTCAATGAAGCAATATCAAAATTTTATGCATTTAGCTTTGAAATGTCTCAGCATTCATAAATGAAATGTATAATGTGAAACTGTTTTGTTTAAAATAGTCTACCACGGGATGAAAAAAAAATAAGCTCGGTGAATTTTCTCAAAAAAATGCAATCCTTTTCTTCTTTCTTTTGACTGAGTGCAAAAGGCAACAGAAATATCTTTTTTTTTTTTTTTTTTTTTTTTTAATGTACTGTAATGATTTGCTAACCTCAGAATCTGGGATCAAAAAAACCCCCCAACACACACACACAAAAAAAAAATAAATACAAACACCTGTGAAGAAACAAGTATTATACTAGGAAATTGGCTTCATACCATACAGATCATTCTGCATGGATAAATTCTCTTTTACTGGAAAGAAACTTTAGGACATAAAGAAAAACCTCCAAACCTGCAAACATACACAAAAGCACTATGTGTATGCTCCCTTCCTTCCTTCCTTCCTTCCTTCCTTCCTTCCTTCCTTCCTTCCTTTCTTTCATTTTTATTTCCAATTGATGGGTGACCATAAGCAACAAATTAGCATAAGTTTGCAGTGGCAGCACAAAATGTATGACTTATATAGAAAAGTTTACCTTTAACCTCAGAAGTAGAAGCTTTGTAATGCAAAGAAATACCATTCATAAATTCCTCTTTGATCTCTATAGCCAAGACATACACAGAAGCAAATGCATTTTAAATGAGGCTACTTCCAAGCTGCTATAATGGATATTTTATCATGGTTTACACTGCAGAAAGTGCTGAGAAAGGAGCAAGAGTATGGGAATAGCAGTGTAGAAGCACTGTATGCTTTTATACCCTTTTAAGGATGTACAGCACAGGGAGTAAGAAAATACAAGATTGCTTTTATGCTCATTTTCTTGAGTCTCTAGGCAGAAAAAAAACTTTTCTACCTTATTTATCCTTATTTGTAAAATGAATATGAAAATATTTTTCTAATTTAGAGTGTGGGGTTTAAAGTCAATGACAGAAAATCTGAGCTGAAGATATGTAAAAAATAAATATCATTACCTATGCTTAAGCGTCCTGTTCCCCTCTGTACATTTGCAAATTACCTTCGATCCTTCCCAAGTGTGTACCTCAACACCAGTTGTATTTCCTTTGATGCAATCCTTAGAAACACTGTGATTCAAAGTTGTGATTCATGGCTGGACTTTCAGATGGAGGAAGTCCCTGATCTCAGAATCCCACCAGTATTTTTGCCAGTGAATCCAACCCCAAGCTCTGTTTCTAGTGTGAGTTTGAAGTACACCACACCTGTGAATACCAGCTCTGTTAATCTTCTATCAGGTACTCGGCTGACTCCAATGTAAAAATGCACTGTGAATCCTGGTAGAACATTTGTTGCATTTCAGCTGTTACGATAAGTAAACCAAACCTCTGTTCTTGGATGCATTCCCTTTTTCTATCCCAAATTACTCTTTCAACTCACTATCCCTCAAGGATGTTATTTCATTGTTAATATTTTATGCATTTAACTATGATAAATAAAGAATGTAAACATGGAACATGAATGCATTCCAGAAAGATAAAATAGCACTGTAAAAACTCAGTTTTGCTTTGATTTTCAGAAATTATTTCTTAAGAGAATTAGAGGTGTAGAGAAGAACAGACTTGCCAGGCAAAAGTAATAATGAAAAACAGAACAAGAAAATAAACAATGTTTTAAAGATCTAACTATCTTTTTAAAAAAATACCTTGGGAAAGTGAAAGTAAGAGTGGTATGCATTGATTAAAAGATGTACATGTAACCTTTGATTTTTTTTTCCTTCTTTTTCTTTTTTCTTTTTTTTTTCTTTAATGGAGAACTTCAGACTGATATGAAAAACATGGCAAGAAAATGAGATTTCTTCAGGCAAATAGGGGCTAGGGGAGATGTTTCCAGGACTGTCAAGTTTTTGTCCATGACATTTCTGGTGCTCTGAATCTAGTAAACCTGATGCATTAAAAACTCTCATAATAGATAACACTAATATATTTGAAGATTTTTCTGGATACAAGAGAAAATTCAAGCAATGTCACATTTTTTTGATAGAGAAATTCTGCAAATATTAAAAAAAAAGAAAAAAAAGAATAAAAAAAAGTAGAAAATATTCAAACCATTGGCTTCAAGGGAAAAAGCAAGGAAATGAAGTAGAAAGGTTTTTGTAACATGGTCTCTGAGTATTCTGGGATCTCATAAAAGCATACAGAAAAACTTGGGATAAATGAAAGAACATGGGGAATGTGAACTGAGAAAACATGTAATTTCTCCTTCAGTACTGGGGAGCTGATATTTTTGCTGTTACCACAGCATCAGACCAGAGATTTTGCCTGAATAATGCTTGAAACTATAAGAGTGGATGGTATGGATTCAATGAGTGATATAGACTGACTATAAGTAGGTTGTGGTGGGGGTGGAGTTTTACTTCCATCTTTTCTTGGGTTTGGTTAACTGGCTTTAAAGGAAAAAGGACATCTGCTGAAAATTTACAATGTTTTGAAGGTGCGATAGAGGCAGAATTTCAGTTGAGATCTAGTGCCAGCGTGAGATGTTCATGCCATCTATTTCTTTATTCTGCCTTTGAACATCTTTCCTCCATCATTTTCTAGATGTTGAAGTCTGCTATTTGTGCTTCTCCAGAAGATAAGGACACAGAAATAATGCGCAAGCCAATACTTTACACAGTACAACATCATTTCTGACTTGTTTATCCTGAGATATTACTAATTTTGAATTAAGAATCCCACCTACTACTCTATAACTAATTGTAGAGCTGGATGGAGGCCTTGCATTTTCCATTGTAAATTGACACAAATGATGCCACTTAGAACATTATGGCAGACTTCAGCAGGAGACTTACAAATGCTAATTGTAATTAATAAAAACTCCAATCTCAAATACATTTCACAGTTTGTTCCTAGGGAGAAGTACTTCACATTTTCTGAACTTTCAGGCTGATGGGTTGAATGCACAATTGGTGCAGTTTCTTTTGAAGTGGATAATCCAGTACACGGCTGAGCAAATGACAAACCAGATGTGGAATGAAAGGTACCCCTCAGGGCTCAGAGAACCTGAGAAACAATGGAATCTGTGGGACATTTTTAGTGAGTCAGATCCTTGTTCTCCTCCACAAAAGTGAAGTAGAAAAAAACAAAAACATGGTGACACATAAAACATGCAGCAACAAATTGATGGTAACTTCTGCAAATGGGAACACGAACAACATGGCATGTGGATAAAAGAGAAAGCATCTGGAAAACATGTGAGGAAAACTGTGAATATAATTCTAGCAATTATGATTATAGTGTTGTATACGCTACTGCACTTAATTACAATTTTCTGTTCTTTTCATGCTATGGAAATGGACTAAATGGACTACAAAATATATCTGAAAAGACAAGCAATCTGTGGCATGAATAGGATCCTTCTTTATCTTAATACAATGAGGACTACAATTCATAAACATGGCAGCATCTCCCTGATAATTCTTCATAACACGATTTTGATTAAAAAATGAACATTGTGAAAAAAATTAGCAGCTATTATTATTTCATCTGTGAACATGAATAGGATTATTAGGAGAGTTAAGAAGAGTGTATTAAAAAAAAAAAACACAACAAAAAGTAGTTTACTTTGAGAGTTACATTAAAATGGCAATGTTTCCTTTTCTAAAAAATAATCCATTGTTATTTTATGAAAGTGAAAAGGCAGAGTTTTTAAAAATCTTCATTTGCATGCTTAGAGTTTTCCTCATTTTTCTTTATTGGAGTGAGAATGTGTGCAACTTTCGTAGTACTCACATACTTAGTTAAAGTTAAAACAACAGTCATAATCATTAATCTTAAATTGTGAACCAGAGCAGTTTTTCTGGGTAGATCTGTAAAATATTTTGCAAATAATGAATTCTGTTTAGGAACATTGGTCAAGAAGGGACCCCTGAGGGAACTGAATTAATTTGCAAGGGTTTTGTTTTTTTTCTTTTCATTCTGTGTGCATTTAAAAACGCACACTCATGTTTCAAGTGTAGATTTCAGGCAGTTCAGATGTTCCAGTGAATTAAATGAGCTGGTGCAGTTTTACAGGACCTGAAGAAGTAAGACATTATACCTACTGATAGGGGGAGTTATATGAAAGCATAGTGTTGTACAACATAAGGTTTTCAGTGGCATGAATTTGGGACAATGACATACTTGGGAATAGTAAACCTGCGAGTTACAGGATTCTCTGTAAAGACACACTGATAAAACTTGACAGTTCATTGCCCCATCACGTATACTGCAAGCCTCATCCATTTTATAGATTTTTTTTTGAGTGTTTAAGAGTGCAATGAGTTGGATAACTTGTCTCTAAATAACTTAGAAACTCTGGTTATGTGTTTGGAGAGAAAGGCTTAGATGCATGGGAAAGCTGCTGGAGGCAAATAGCAAATAAAAAGCTGAAAATCTATGTGTATGTTTGAAGAGGGGCAAGAAGATCTAGATGCAGGACTATGAAATGAGAAGGAAGACAGCATGTGCTGTATTCTGGACACATCTGAGGTGGAAAGCAAAAAAGAGATTGGCTGTGAAGATGGGAGAGTGAGGTGTGAGCAAGGCAGAGAGAAGAGTTTAGATTTATTAGAGGTGGAGGAGTAGATGGATTTAATGCAGGTGCATATCATCCTCCTGGATCCATACTGGACATTCCAAACATACCAACTGAGAATGCTTGAGGGAGTGAAGAAACTGAGTGAAATAAATGCTTATAAATGTGCAAGTTATCCATGTTTATACACTTCTTTTTTTTTTTTTTTTTCTTTTTTTTTTTTCCCTCGGAAACATTTCTGAAAGTAGTAGGGAGAGTTACTTTCAAGGGAATTTTTCTTCAGTATGCACTGTGAAGACACATAACTTAGATTGTGCTCTTTGAAATGCAGTAATGTAAGGGTACTAAATGCATCAAGGAATGAATCCTGCTAGGCTCATGGGCACAAAAGTCCAGCTCTCCACTGTTCAGTCATACTTGATCAACTACACAGTGTCTACTGAGTAGTTTGTCTTTGAGTTCATAAAAAATGGTCTGAAGTTAAATTCTTAAATGCTCTTAATTACAAATTCATCTTCTAGATTTTCTGCAGACTTCTACTAGATACCTCCTGATTGATATCATCTATCAACATAGAATCGCAGTCTGGCTTGGGTTTGAAGGGATCTCAAAGATCATCTGGTTCCAAATCCCTGCCATGGTCAGGTTTGACAACCACTAAATCTGACATTAGATCTGGCTGCTCAGGACCTCATCCAATCTAGCCTTAAACACCTCTAGGGATTATTACGCCGTCAATAATGCTGGTACACATTTTAGGATAAAATCAATCAATTTCCTGTCTGAATCTCTGTTAAATTAGAATATTGCAAATCTCCAATATTTAACATGTTAACATGTTAAGAGTTAACATGCATTCAGATATTCTGTGTGACATATTCTGTAAATTTATTAGTAGTTTCTTCAGTTTTTCTTCTGCAACCATCTAATTTAGGAGCAAACTAGCCTTTATTGCTACAGCTTTTACAAAATCTAACCTCCTTGCTTGAGGTCATGTTGCTGAACATTTCCTTCACTACCTACTGCCTTCCACAGAGGCTTTGTCTAGACTTAGCAACTCAGTTAAGTAAAATTGATTTATCCCAGTCTGGACAAGCTGTACAGCTCTCAATCTCAAATTTGATCTTCTCCTCTCTGTATTTTCATGGATTTATACAGCTCAGAGTAGTCCTAACACTCCCTCTGTAATTGAGACAGCCATGTTTCATTAGTGGGTAGCAGGATTCTATAATTACCACACCACTATTTTGTTGGTTTAAACTTGTGTTTCACCAAGAGTATGAAAATTACTCTCTACAAAGGCTTTTTCTTGTCATGCATTCTCTAAATATGTAATTTCTGTTTGAAGGAAAATTCTTGTTGTGGTTTTTCATAAGAAGTAGAAGATTGTGTCTTTTTTTTTGTTAGGGACAGCTCTATCTAGGAATGCTGACTACTAAAAACTTAATTTGAACATGTATAATGAGATTACAGTAATTTAATTAAAGCCTATTTAAAAATCTAATGTTTATTATTAGCTTGTGTACTTTCTATTTTATAGGGCTTTACTATTTATGGCAAGAATCCAATCATTACAAAGCTGTGAAACTTGATGCATATACGAGCAAAGAAATGCATTTGCAAACTTTGTTTAAAGAGGGAAATGTCAGAAATGTCACAGTACAGCATTTCACAAAAATGAGAAACTTTGCTTTTAATGGCATAATCCTTCTCTTCCTTGTTAATATACTAAAGACAATATTAATAGTTTTGGAGGGCAAGAGGGGAAAGAGGACCGCATTTAGAAAGCACAGAGCTGTGTAATATCATCACCACCAAAAGATTAAGAAGTAAAATCAATATCTCAGTGTTCACCCAATGCATTGTCTTTTCCAATTTTTCATGTGGACACCAGAAATAGATTCTGATGTCAGCTTGAGTCCTGATCTTGGAAACATTATCCTTGCCCACAAAGAAAAATAATTTAATTGATTTTAAATGAATAGCTGTTTAGAAAATGAGATCTCTGAATAGAAATATTTTTCTAAAGACCTTCATAGACTACTCTGTGTACTTAATTAAGTACACCTACAGACACAGTAGTGTCAGATGAGATGGAATCAAAGATGTTAATAGAAAATGCTAAATCTATTAGTCTTGTTTTCTGAAGATTTTCTGGTGTCTTCTCACCATCCTTGTTCCCTCAGAAAATCCATAAAAGTCCTGTAATTATTTTAAAATATTTTAATCAAGATTGTTCCACCATATTTGACTAGGAGAGCATAACACATAAATAGCTTATTCATCTTTAAATCAGGGTTTCCTGAAAGACAAAGAAAATAATGATACTATAGTTACCCAGAGAATTAAACCCAGGGGGAACTGACTATGTCATAAAGATCATGTATTTAATCCACCTCTATGTGAGTGACAGATGGTCAAACCAAAGAAACAACACATTAGGCAGATGCACTTGGTATCTGATTCCCAATTACAAGAGTTGCCCCAGGTGAAAGATTACTTCTACTGATGAAGGAAAGTGATTTGTCCCAAGTTGTCCAAAAAAATTGTTCACTCTACTCACCTTTCAAAGTTAGGTTATAGCATTAAAGATCTGATAAAAAAGCTCATGGAAGATGGCTGTTAAGCTAAGTAGTTTATGGATCAAACTATAAATGTGAATGATAAAAAGTTAGGGACAAGAAGTTGTTAAGATATGCAATCCAGGTGACTGGGCTCTGCCCTAAGGTCGACTGTGAGAAAATATTAGATACAACAGAAGAAAGTATGAGACATACACAGCAAACTACAGTTTGGGGAGTGAATAACCAGCTATGTTTACACCTAGTTTGTGCACTGAGAATACGTATTCTATCTTGCCAGTGCTGGACTCCAAAATGGGAAGAGCAGCAGCTTCATATCTAGCAGAGCAGAAGAGAAATCCCTTGCCCTCAAACACCACCAGATGTATTTTTCCTTCAACAAAAAATGCCAGAAGTATTTAAAATAATCTTTTTATGTAATGTAGAACAATAGAGCTGAAAACAGTAGAACTCTATGAAAGGCAATAAAGCTCCATTAAACTTTGTTCAGGCTTCTGCAGACAATCATACATTAGTTACCAGCTGTACATAACTATTTAGTCAAAGTATTTCAGTGATAATTCCCCATCAAGTGGATAAATGGAAGTATTGTTGTGATGAATTCAACAAGTTAGTTCTGTAGATTTCCAGGGGTTAGAAACATGTTCTGCTCTGAATATAGATCATCCCTTCTCAATCCAACACAATCAAACCAGTTTCTCAGATCTCCTCCCCTATCTCATGTGCTCATGGCACTTGCATTAAGTTACAGCTTAGCAAATGAAAGGATGTTTGCCTTTCAAAATTAATTAAAAGTATATAGGCATATATTCTTTTGGGGTCAAACCAAAATACAATTTCTGATTGATTAATATAGGCTTCCATTGATGATACCGTTCATGACAATAGAAAGCAGTGAATAAACAGAATTATACTGTCATTTTAAATTGTTCACCCGTTTCAAACACTGACACTCAAAACTGTTTCTGAAACAGAATTCTGTTTGCAAAGCAAAGAATTATAAGAGTCATTACGAACATCAAATGCTGGAATATTTCAAGATTTTTCTCTTCTTTCTTTTGATCATGGTTAATCTCTCAAGCAGTGAATTCAGTGAGTAGGTTAAGTATGTTGCAATTTCTCTCTTCCTATTTCCAAATATCTCTCTGTGCTAAAAAAAATCCCAAATCCAAAGTTAGAACTCAATGTCCCACCTGATTATCTTAACTATCTGCATAGAGACAAAGATGAAAACTTCAACAGGCATTGGAGAGAAGTGTTCATTTGACATCAGGTGACTTAATGTCACGTTATGCAACATGCTTCACTTCTTTTCCTTTAATATAAATAGTACTGAAATTGCATTTTGATCCAGTTGTAATTAAATCCAAACTTTTTGTTGTTTAAGCAGATCAGGTTTCTAAACTACAACATATTCTTGGATCAATGTTTCTGTTCCACAACCAGGTTGAGAGAGACAGGGACTGCTGCTCTTCTCTTTGTTCCTAGGGACTGCTTTATTTTCCACACAAATATAACTTGCAAAAGTAAAGGATGAAATAACTTTTTTGTCAATAAAGGCTGGACTAAGCCAACTCATCTCTGTAAACAGAAAGTAAAGATTGGCTTATATAGTTTTTTGAGCAAGGCTTTGCATCTGTTTCAGATGCATCTGGCAGTAGAGATAAATTTAAATACAAGCACTCTGCAGCATTGACAGTGATATTAGTTACAAAACAATGGAAGACACACGTAGCTATAGATTGGAACATTTGAAAGGAAATTGCACTAATCAAGAATGGAAGAAAAATGTTTTTTTCTTGCAGATGTGCATTTTCTTTGGCTAGCTATCCTGCTGAAACTGTCTTAGCTCAGTAGCCAATGCCTTTTGATTTGTTCCAAAAGTGAGGCAATAATTTTAATAGTAAAGATAACGTAATTCTTCTCTAATTGTAAACTACTTTGGAATAGAAATAATGAAGGTCTCTCATACAGAAAATAGTTCTAGTGAGGACACAGGGAAATGCTACAGCTGTGCAATGGAGGCAGCATCACCTTACAGATTTACTGCATTGCATCATAAAGAGATACAGGAGAAAAGCAAATAGCCTTTTAGGTGAGGGGGCGAGACTTGACATTGACCAGACACTTTAAAGATGGTTTACAAAAAGAAAGAAGTTTGGTATGACCTTCTCCTGACTCTTGTGTTATTTATTTTATAACAGCAGGTTAGTGATTCTCTATGGCAACCACCCCAAGTTGGTTCAGGAGCATCCGTGGTTCCCAAGAGACTCACTTGAAACAGCTCCTCTTTCTATAATAACTCACTGCATCTTGGATTGTGAGGTGGGCTACAGAATAAATATGATCAAAACTTTATTGCAGAGATATTCATCCACAGGCAGATCTGATTCCTTGGGATATAGGAGTAGCTGTGACGGGAAGGTGAAGGAGACCAAGAGATGACAGGCAAAGCAAGGGAAAGCAAGGAGCAGAAGCAATGGAGTGGCAATTGGAAATATTTATAGCGACTTTATGACTTTCTTTTAAGGGATAAAATTCCCTATGTGTCTAGAAAGTGTCTGTGATAAGTCCCAGAGCTTGAAGCTGGGTCTGTCTGCACCTCCTGTTTTAATGGAGGGGCCCAAAGCACACCAAAAGAGCTTGACAAATCTAGAGCTAAGTTTTATCAGAACATAAAGGAGATCCTTAAACTTTGTAAAACAGAAACCACAGCATACATTTAATACAATATAAAAGGGTTTCAAACAAACTCTTCTCCTGTCCAGTTTGCCCTTATTAAAGAGGCTTATTTCTTCTTAGCTTCCCTCTGCAACTTTGACTGGGAGCCTTACCTTTCTTTCATTTGTGCATTTGCCCCACCATCTCCCACCATTTTGCTCTGTGCAGTTCTGTTGCTCTCATGGAAGAAACAGCTTTGCCCTAGTAGAGGGACAAAGGAAATACCATCCTTTGTAGATTAAATGCTGAATTCCAGCTGGAATACACTGTGCAGCTAACACATCACCACATATACATGTTCAGCTAATCAGATACATTCCTTTTGTCTGTGATTTGGTAATGTGAGTACCACACTTTATTTTCCTACTTTTTGTTGACTGAAGTTAGACAAAAACAATTTCAGTCTCTGAGAATGTGATTTCCTTGGTCTTTTGCATAAGCAATTATTCAGTTTTAGCACAGGCTTCCCAGAGATGTGATCTTGTTTATGTATTTTAGTTTAAGAGATTACAAGGCAGGAAGGTTTTATAATTTGACTCCACCCAGTGATTTGTAGGGAAGACATTCTATATACAAAAATCAGTACTTTATCTTAGAAGGCATTCTCCAAAAAGAAAGCACTACGAAAATATGTTTCCAATAATTTTCAGTAGCTCATGGGCATGAAATCAAACAGAGATTTTAAATCTTTTTTAGTATGCTACAAGTAATGCTAACAGTGAGGTTGAATGAAATCAGGACTTAGTGCTTCACCTAATTTTTTCCAAAAAATATGTTTGGATTTAGTAGACTAAGTCATATCTTTCTTCTCAAAGTGAAGACACTTTGAGAGAAAAAAAAGATTAATATTTGCTCAAGGTTGGAGCCGTTCATTCATTTTTGCTTTAGTGCATTTCAGACAAGATTGCTATCTTCCTCTACTTTAAGCTAAGGGAATCCTGTTTGGCCACTCTCCTTCCTTCATTCTCAAATACTCTGAGAACCCATCAGTCATTCCCACATCTCTCATGTACACATTTCTTTCTGAAATATAGCAAGGAATAAAGTAGGACACCAGGGGTGTTTCACTGATATCAAAAAGCAACTTAATTAAGAATAATTAAAAGGAAAATTAGACGTTTTCTGCAATTGGTATTAACTACACAGTTTGCCTAGTAAAACGTGAAACACATGCACTGCCTAAGCATGGTGTTACCACTCAGTGACAAAAATGAGCAATTAATTGATTAATTACTGATATTTTTATTAAGTATTTTTTGCTACTGTCTATAAAAGTCTATAAAATTCAGTTCTGTGAATAAGCAAATATAAATAAAGTGAAAAACATATCTATTTGTCAATTTGCAGCTCAATTCACTATAATTTTGTAAAGAAACAGTGCAACCAGAGATGCACCCTTTCACCATTCTCCTCTGTACTTGTTTTTGACTATCAATCCAAAGTACTGGTAGGGCAGTAAGGTCAAATTTGTATTTCTTTCCCTTTCCAGTTCCTTTTCCCAATGGTAAATCTAACGAAGATAAGAGCTTTAAGGAAGGTACTAAATATCTGTTAATACTTCACTATCACCTCATGTACAAAAGCTTCTCAGAACTTGTCTTTCTTCTGGCAACTGTTATTGAGCTCACCCCCTTCTATTTCCATCTCATACCTACTTACCATGAAAGGAAGACCAAAGAACCTCTTACATAATTTAGAACTGAATGCAAACCTGTATATTAGTGTATCAGGCAGCGTGTTCAGGTATTCCAAACAGTCCTTTATTGAATGAAAACTTCATTCAGTTTGACCACCCAACAAAAAAGGCATTATCAGTCTATCAGTTTGGCTTTCCATTTAATGCTCAGTATGTATCAACGTTACAGCTGAGTTACTGCAAAAAGTTCTATGTAGCCAACCTGCACATGCCATTGCTCTCCCAGTGTGTTAGATATGTCATTCTCTTATTTTCCCAGACACAGAACACAATCCATGGTAAGACTTATGCTGATAAAATGATATTTCACAAGTATTTCTTCTCAAAAATCTTCTGTTGTCCACATGATTAAGCGTAAGGTGCAACTACAAGCTTTTACATATTCTTTTAGTTAATGATAAGAAGAGAACTGTGGGACATGAAGGGGAGTAAGCAATGCCATCCACAGTAGTTTTAATTCAGGGCCCTTAAGAACTGAATAATAATGGTAAAACATTTTGCTTCCTCACCTGACCAAAGTGAATAGATGATACGAAGACCTTTTTCTTTGGACTGTCCTAACATAAAACTTGAACAGAAACAGGAATCATTTGCTTGTTCAGATTTTTGTCCTCATTACTTAAGTGTTAAATTATGTTGGATATCAGGAAAAAAAATATTTTCAGAAAGAGTAGTAATGCATAGGGATGTGCTGATCAGGGAGGTGGTGCAGTCACTGTCCTTGGAGGTGTTCAAGAGTAGATGTTGTGCTGAGGGACATGATCAGTGGGCATGGTGGAGATGGGTTGACGGTTGAACTAGATGATCCTTGTGTTTTTTTCCAACCTTAATAGTTATAAGACTCTATGATCCTAAGATAAAATGTACATCTGTAACTTTGCCATGGTCTAAACTCAATTTCTAATTTTGAATAAGAAATCACTGTCTTTGGAGATTAAAGAAATGTTTCACAGACCACAACTGCCAAGTATTCATTTCTGTAAAAAAGATAAATAACACTGTAAAAAAAAACAAAAACAAAAACAAAAACAAAAACAAAACAACCTTCAAAATACTGAAAAGTTCAGTCCAGGTGATTGAAAAGGAAAGGCTATAGATGCAACCTTTGTTCTCCGTATCCAACCAGAGAGCAAATGTCTCAGAGTGCACCTGAGCTCAAACCAAAGCTCATTTTTTTGACATTCAAGAGAGGTATATCTGTGGTGTTATTCATTAAGCTCCCTCTTGCCCAGTTTATGGGCTAGCTCAGCATTGAGGAAGGAAATGTGCCTGTTTCATGCAGTTCTGCAGTAACTGTGAAAAATAGAAAACTAAATTCATAAACCTGGTGAAAATTCTTTTTGAATAATATATATATGTATATATATACATATTTGGTACAGATATTGAAACTGATGTTTAAATTCCTTCTAAATGATTAAAGCCATAAGCTCTCTTAAGAAGGTTCTGTGCAATGTGAGGATAAAGAATTTTGTATTTTTATCCATTTTGTTCTAATTGACAGGCTAGTTGGCTGAAAAAGTCTTACCTTTCAATTTAATCAAAAGGTCTCTTACTATATTAATCTGTGACAAACAAAAATCGAAGGAAGAAAAAAGAAAAAAAAAAAAGTACACTATATCTTAAGGGGAAAAACTAGGAGGAGATATATTCCTAAACTTCATGAAATTTAATTTTATTTTATTGTTGTTGAAACCTGAATGCTTTTTACGTCTATTTTTTTTTTTTTTTCCATAAAATATATATATATTTTTTGCCATTTTTATTTTTACATACACTTTTCTGTGGAAACAATTCTGATTAGAACTATTCTTTGGATTTTGGGGACAAAACCTTTTTGTGATACCAAAGAGAACTTTAACTTCTGGAAGGCTCAGTGCTCATTTCTACAATGAAAATCAGAAAGAATGATCCAAATTACACAACTCTACAAATATGACATGCTTTTAAAATAAGCTAAATTATCTCCATATTGATTTCCTGATAATATGCCTTTACATTGCTTCATTAAACCATTAAAAATTAATTTGGAATTAATTTCCTGCAATTTCCTGTGAAAGAAGTTCTTACAGAAAGAGGTGATTGCTCCTCTTTAGGTTGACATATATCTAACTTATTGCCTAGATGTTTACCATGCATTCATTCATGACAGATTAAAAATTTGAAATAGACAAATAGAAGTGATGAAGATATGAGCTTTATCTGCATGAGCTCTGCAGAGAACAAACCCTGCGCAGAGGTAACGTGGTCCTGGGTCACCTCTGATAATTTTCTAAGCTGCAGAGAATGTCAAGAGCATGTAGAACTGGTCGAGCTGAAGTTGGTCATTCAAATTTTGGATGTTTCTCCTTTCTGATGGACAGGCAGTTCTCAAAGGCAGAAGAAAGACCCTATATTTTCAGTGACAA
Organism: Lagopus leucura; assembly: GCF_019238085.1. Classification (NCBI taxonomy): domain Eukaryota; kingdom Metazoa; phylum Chordata; class Aves; order Galliformes; family Phasianidae; genus Lagopus; species Lagopus leucura. Next base: position 2,408,872 of record NW_024962254.1, read on the forward strand.
GGAGTGGTGACGTTTCCTCTTACTTCTTATGTCCAGCTGCTTGTAGGCAGCAGAATGGAGAATGAACATTAAACATTTTGATAGGTCAAGGAAAATTATTTCATACTAGAAGAGCGGAGACTTAGATTGGATACGAAGAAAAACTTTTTTACAATATGGGTGGTGAAGAACTGGCACAGGTTGCCCAGAGAGGTGATGGACCTGGAGACACTCAAGGTCAGGCTGGACGATGCTCTGATCACCTGATGTAGCTGTGGGTGTCCCTGTTCATTGCAGAAGAGTTGGGCTAGGTGGCCTTTAAGGATCCCTTCCAACTCAAATGATTCCATGCTTCTATACTTCTATGATTTTCCATGCTTTCAGAAACTGGTGTGGTCACTACATTTGCTTCTACTTAGCCTATTATCCACTTTTAACATAGCTGAATATTTTGTTTTCCCTTCATTGACTTTCCTAGTCTCTTGGTTCTGTTCCTTCTTCATATCTTTCAAAGGATCTTCCTTATTCTGGATCAGCTCAGCTCAGCCTCCAGTCTCCATTAGCTCCATGCAGGCACATAAAAGACAATTTTGGGAAGTCTGCTACATAGTGTCCCTGTCTAACAAAAACCCTCTGAAACATTCCACAGATCTCTACTTTCTTGCAAATTCTTTATGAAATTCTATCATTAAGTCTGCTGAGAAAAGCCTTAATAAATTGACTGCTGACTGAGTAAACAAGAAATACATTTCCTTGTATTGTCCTGTCTCTTTGCATGAGTGTGTTTTTTCTTACTTTGTATACAGGGTCTCAAAGATAGTCTGTCACTTTAATCTGCATTTTTCAGTGTTTAGCACAACAGTTCACGACAAGGCCTCTAGGCATTATAGTAAAATAAACAACAGAAAAAGATAAGTATGATGGCAATTCATAAGGGTTTGGTTGAAAAAACTACATGATCAGTTCACTTCTCTAGACCTTTATTCATTCAAGGTCAAAAAGATGAAAGAGCAGAGCTCCTTCCATAAAATCTCTCAGCCCTTCCCAATCCAAGGCACTTCAGCAAGTTCTTTTTATTGTTACTTGTCACATTACAGTTCTGCACAGTTAAAAAACATCATAGAAGCTACAGTTATTATAGTTATTAACATTTTATGGCCTTGTTATTCATACCTTAAGCTCCTTAAAATGAAGTGGCGCATTTTAAGGGAGCAGCCTGTATTTAATTGATTCCACTGTAAAAAGATTGCCCTACTTCAGCGGTTTCCATTTTTTTCCTTGGGTTTTGCTTATATTAATGATGACAATATCAATTTTATCTCTTTAAGTGAAATGATACAAAGCAGTACAAATTTCCTTACTGTGCTATGCGTCTGTGTTTGGTTTAAATATTTTCCCCTTTTTCATAATTGAGCACCGCGGAACGATTTGCTGTGCTCTTAGCTACTTGTTCATGCACATTTCTTTTTCACTTCAGAGTTTAGAGTCATGGATTCATTTTTGTTATCAACTGTCTTGAATTATATCACATCTATGATGTTTTAGGTGCATGGCCTTGAGAAATGCAAGCAAGTTGCTGATTCTTTTGAGGATAGTTTGTCTCACCCGACTTTAGATGTCTGCAGAGAAGATACCTATACTCAGAGTGCCTTAATTAGAATTACTTCAGTAATACACTGCACCATAAGACTAGTCTCTTCTAGCCGAGTTCCTTCATTTCCCTTGACTGGGTTGGAATCCTAGAGTGAAACAGAGTTGAATTGTATTGTGTTTTTAGTTCTCAGCTAGGTAACCTGCTGACTCTGCACACATCAGAGAAAGAAGTCACAATCCTTCACAGCTTTTATGTGGTGGCAGTTTTGTGTTTCTCCGTGTTGTGACTTCTAAATATTTAAATAAAAATATAGTGGAATTATAGAATCATTAAGGCTAGAAAAGACCACTAAGGTCACCTTATCCAACCATCAACCCATCACCAACATACCACTGGCCATGTTTCACAGAACTCCACAGTTCTTGAACACCTTCAGGGATGGTGACTCCACCCCTTCCCTGGGCAGCCTGTGCCAATATCTCACCACTCTTTCTGAAAATACATTTTTTCTTAATATCCAACCTGAACACCCGAAAAAAAACATGTATTGACATCTGTTTTGTACATCTGTACCAAGAAACAAGACAACCTTACTCAAAGCGCTTATATGGAAGCAAACGGAGGTGTTATTATTCACCACAGGGGATTGTACTCGTTAGAACATAAAACTCAACTATTCTGGTCACTACTGAAAAATGACTTCTTTATCTTTCTCGCTGAAAGAACTTCAGCCACTTCTGTCTGGATGAGGTTAGCTTCTATTTCTATGAGATCAAGAAGATAAAAACCAAAATGAATGAAAAAAACTATAGACAACTGAATTACAGAACAGCAATAATGCCAAAGTGCTATGTGCATGTCATTATAATTTTGATATTTCAGTATTGTGACAAATAGTTATGGAATCGGAAATGGCCATGTTAAATCTGCTGTTTTCAAAGAGGGTAGGTAATGAGAAAAGGAAGTAGTACAAATGTAAACTATTCTTCTCTACACTGTAAACCTTTACAGCCTAACACACTTCTGCTCCATTGGCAGCCTCTGGATTGGAGAGAGCCAGGAGCTGGATGTGCTGTGACTGTTCCCAAACACACTGAACAGGACAGAGGAGTACTGTAACACAGTCTGCACACAGAGCATGCCAGGATGGTGTCTGGCAGCTCCTGAAACATCTGTCTCTATGCTTCAATTAATTCAAAATTTAAAAATAAGTTCAAATATAGATATATTTTTATTTTTCTCGTTTTTAACAGTTAAAGAGGAAATTCTAAATGGTTGAAAAATCAAAATCAGTAATTAATTTTGATGATGCAATAGCAAAATAATGTACAAGTCTTTCTCATCCTCTAACCTGAAAAGCTAAAGGTAATTTCAAAATATTCAGAAACAGATTAAGACTTTGCAAGTTGCTTTTTTTTTATTTTTTTTTTCTCCTTGTTTTATTCACACGCATAAAACAAAGCAAAGAAAAATTAAATTACTGCTCTTGAATTGTGCTGTGTTTCTAGATCTGAGCTAAGTAACCTGTTGACCTGGCTCACTGCACACATCAGAGAAAGACCCTTTATTCAGTGAGAAGAAATCTCTGTAAATAGTGTTCTACTGAGTTTCCTAACAGGATGAAGATTCAGAAAAGGAAAAGAAAAAGAAGACACTAAAAAAAAGACAAGTGAAGTTAAAGAACAAATTGTATTTAAAATCATCACATCTTATAGCTATTTTTGAATATCCCTGCTATCAAATGAACACCTATATTCTGAATATAGCCTATTGACTCTATAAGTTCTGTGTAACACCGAAGAGAACAAAAACAGTATTCTATATCTTCTACTGGCAGTTTGTCTCCTATGGTAGCTGCATATAATTTGTTCCCTGCTATAGCTGTTCAACAGCTATCTTATGTTGTTCTCAGTAGTTTTGTCTACATGAAATAGTAGAAAGACATTCACAACTGAAGGCATTGAGAGATGTGAAAGAGTCAGACTTATGCCAGCTGTCAGTTTTGGCCTCTCTTTCCACCAGCTTCTTGACTATTGTGTGGCACTCGTAACCCTTTCAGGTGTGGGGCTCAGCCCTTGGCCAATGATCACCAACCATGCCACTTATCCATCCACATCTCATCTGCCCACATTCCCAAGAAGGCTCAGGCAGGAAGAAGTAACACTCAAACACCGTGATAAAATTAATTGGTAGCAAGAAGCTGGAAGTAAAAAGTAAGTTCTACATGCCCACCATGCCACCTCAAGGAGGTCTCTTAAAATCTTCATTTTTTAACTCTCCTAAATACACCATTAACTGAGTGTTCAGCATAGATTACAGCACTAAAAAATTGATGCTGACTTCAGAAGTGGGAATTCATCAGATCTGAATTTCCAACAAGATCATCCTCCTAGGATAGAGAGTGGTGAGGCATTAGCACAGGCTGCCCAGGGACATCGTGGATGCCCCATCCTTGGTGGTGCTCAAGACCGGGTTAGATTGGGTCTGATCTGGTGGGTGACAAGCCTGTGGTAGGAGGGCTGTTGGAACTAAATGATCATTATCATCCCCTCCAACTTAAGCTGTTCTATGATTCTATAATTCAGTGACTCTACAAAATCAACTAAGGTAAATATTTGCTATTAAGTCTACAGCTCTAAATTCCAATGGCTGTCTTTTCTTTCTGTTTCATCTCAGGTTTTCCACAATGTTCTTAACTATGTGTAAATAAAATCCCTGCTCATGATCATTAATGAACATATTAAAACACTGACACCCTTTTTGACACTTTCACTTCATCAGTACTTACTGTTACTGACATTGATAGGAACAAATGAAATATTTTAGAATAGTTGATATATTATTTTATTCATACAGTTAACATTTTTTTACAGGAAAAAAAAAAAAAAAGTAATTTGAAAATTACTTTACAAGTCATAGAATCATAGAATCGCAAATTTGGAAACAACCTGCAAGATCATCTAGTCCAACTGTCCTCCCATTAACATTGCTACCACAAGCTACTAAACCGTATTCTTGTAGCTCCTAATCCATATATCTCTTAAACACTGCCAGGGACAGTGACTTCACCACCTCCCTGGACAGGCTATTCCAGTGTCTGGCCACTCTCTGAGAGAAAAGTTCTTCTTATGTCTAACCTAAACCTCCTTTGGTACAACTTGCAGCCATAGTTGAGTTCTTTCATAGTTGCGGCCAAGTTGAGCTCTTTCCCTCATAATAAAAAAAAGGAAATTACTAACTCTAACTGATGTATTATTATATTTTCCTAGTTCTTCTGCCAGGATATTGCATAAGCGCATTAGGATAAAATAAGAGATCTTATAGGAAGAAAGAAAAGTGTCTACTGAATATTGTTGAGCAATGCATTAACATTATTCAAATTCCTCTTCAAGAGCTCTCCTTCCCCTCACAGTTTCTTTTTGACAGGTGTCAGTTGGTGAAGAGATGAGTGAGGGGGTGGGAGTTCTTATCTAAAAGGATTTAAAATAATGTTACTGACATTATTTGAATCAAAATTACTGCCTAAGTAACATTATAAGGAATTTTGTCTTTTAAAGGCTATTCAATTATGTTGCTTTTCTCAGTAGCCATACTTTCAAACACCTTTCTATCCCCTTGGGACTTGTGTCATTTCATTTTCACAGAGTATAAGATGGCATACTGGTACGTGATAGGTTACCATTATTAACTGAACATCTGACAAATATAGGACTAAGGAAATACAAATGATTTTCAAGGATTTGAAGCACTGACTTTGCTGTGAACATGTGGCATTTCAGAAAATCTGCAGCTGTGGAATGATAGGGATCCTAAGGCATGTAGCAGACTGGGTATGCATTACACTAGAAGAACAGATGAAAAACAACAAAGATTTTCTAGTAGATAATTTTAAGTAAACTTGAATCATTATCATTCTTCTCTGAACCCCTTCCCTTTACTTTTCTTTCTAATCTGTCTTTTAAAAATAGCATTTTTCAACCTTGTTGAATGAGTGGTCCTCCATGAAATAAAACTAATGGCATGTTTTTCCTTGAATAAAAGTATGAATAATAAATCAATGATGAATTCATTGAATTTATTTGTGCTTATCTTTTGAGATGTCAGCAAAGAAGCTGGAATAACTTTAAGGAAGATAGTGGTGGAAAAGTTCACATTTCAATATATATGTTCAAAACCGAATTTTTGTCATTTATAAACACAAAATTCCTGATCTTCTCAATACAATGTAATTGAGAGATAAATGGGAAAACTCATAATAATTATATATATATATAGGAAAATTTATATATATATATATATATATATATATATATATATATATAAATTTTTCCTCTTTCCAGAAGAAGTGATGAGATGTTAGAACAGGCTGCCCAGGGAATTGGTGGAGTCATCATCTCTGAGGATGCTGAAGAAAAATTTAGGTATGACACTGTGGTTATTGGGCACAGTGTTGATGGGTTGGGGTTCGACCAGATGATCCTAGTAGACTTTTCCAACCTTAATGATTCTATGATTCCATGATTCTTATTCTGCTAGTAACTCATTAACTCTCTTTTAAAGTCTTAAATTCTTGTTTACAAAGTAAAATACGTTCTTTCCACTTTTCTAAACTTAAGGTTCTTGAGCAGTCTGCTAAATTTATGTGTTCTACTACATGAAGACCCATGTAGGTACTGGCAGTCTACGTTACCTCTTATTTAGGATTTGGACCCATCATAAAATAATACACAGCCATGGTCCCTTAGTGACCTACTCTTGGGATCAGATGCATGTTCTTATCTAAAGCTTAAATGCCAGCAAAGGAGGTCAATGGTTATATCCTTAGTCTCACTGTTTTGAGACTAAGAATATACAACTGACCTATTACAGCATCCCTTCAGTTAGTTGTCAAGCCTTGAAATGTGGAATAGATTAGGTCTTGATACCATAACCTCTGTAAACTGATATATCAGACTTAGAGATGCTTGGCAGAATGATTGAAGGTAAGTGTGTAATATCTTACCTAATAAGGGTTTCCAAATTTCAAAATGCTGAGAAATTGTGGCTCTTTTTCAGAAACTTTGCTTTTACTTCATATACAGGGGAAAACAAATGTTAAATAGTGCTAAACTGAAGGAGCATTAACAAAGCACAGAGGTATCAAATGCAAAATAACATGCGAATAGTTCCAGAACTGGGTATAATGATTCACGTCTGAAGACGGTTGATAAATGATTATTTAATGAATTTAAATAAATTTAATAAATGTCAGCATATGTAGATTTAACTTTTCATAAGATAAAGAAAAAATACATATATATATTTGAAAAGAAAAGATAAAGTTATTCCCCTGTATCAAAAACCCAAAGAAAATCTAATATGTTTAGAAAAACAAAACAAACAAAAAAAACCCCAGAATAATATCAATCTATCAGTACACTTTTCCTTCCGTAAGCTGAATTTCAGTGGAGCTTAGAGATGTTATTTGACTTGATTATGTTAGTTTTTCTATCCCGTATGGTTAAATAAACAGATCAAAAATGATTTCTACATGTTTTGCATGATTTAGATATTTTATTTTTAATACATGTGTAAATATTTATCAGCTACATTTGAAAAAAGAAATGTTCCAAGAGCTGCTGTGAATTTCTGTTCAAGAAATAATCATCTAGGCAAATAAATATCTTATGATATATCCAGGTAAGGCACTGAACAAAACAACAGACTTTGGAACTTACTATTTGAAATGAAGAGATCTTCCCAGTGTCCCCCCACCTCTGTTCTTTGTTTGTCCAGTATGGTCCACAGAGGATAAAATTTGCCAGATGATTGAGGAAGCCAAGCAGATCACTGCATGCTCTAAAATCCATAATTATTTCAAAGAATTCTACTTCATCTCATCATCCTCAGTAATGACTATTTATTTATCTTCAGAAATAACTAAAAGACATAATTTGGGGCTCAAAGAAGAGAAATGGGAATCATAACAAGCGCTGAGTGAAAATGGGTGGGAGGAAGAAGGTTTGTAACAAGTAAAGGTAATTGGGTGGTAATTGCATGTAGATTTCAATGTTTAAATTTAGAAACAGGGCAGATAGAAAGAGATACAGTTCATGTTCAGTTTTAAAGAGCTCCAGAGAAGATATTTGAAAGCAGAGAGTAACTCCCAGAACAGCAGAAAAGAAGATGCAAAAATGCATGTGAATATAACTCAGCTTATGTCTGAGTTTCTACACTTCTCACTTGAGAAGAAGATTGTCAAACAAGTTGACCAGGGATGATGGATGTCCCATTCCTGCAGAAATTCAATGTCAGTATGGATAGGACTCTGAGCATTTGACCCAGCTGTAGCTTTCCCTGTTTGTTGCCAGGGAGTTGGAACAGATAAGCTTTAAGGTCCTTTCCAAGTCACACAATTCTACGATTCTAAATGGCAGAAGTAAAAGAGGGAAATTATTATCTTTAAGACTATCCCTTATATTTTCCTCCACTGCCTATATTTACATCTTTCTTGGTATCTAGCACCGGGAAATGCAGAATATCACAAAACAGACAATTTTAAAGATTCAGGACTGTGGTTTTTGTTTTGGTTTGGTTTTGATCCCTGTGAATCCCAAAGAATTCTAGGAAAATTCTAGGAAAAGAATTCTAGGAGAAATGCTGTTCCCTGGAATGTCGCACAGAGGACTGCTGTTGAACCCATATCAAACCACAACATTTTCTTGAATTCAAAGCTGCTATCAAGGAGTGAACTGAGCTTTTGGGCTTTGATTCTGTGTCTATTTGGAAGAAAAAAATAAGTGTATATAACTGAGAGGATTTTCTTTGGTCATTGCATTCTATCCCCTCTAGATGCTACCACAGGATTTCCTTTGCGACTGTAATTTGCATCTTTCTGTGACCTTTTTCTGGAGAAAGCTCTAAGAAGTCTGGTCTGATTTTTGCGTGGTCCTATGTGAAGTCAGGAATTGGACTTGATGACCCTTATGGATCCCTTCCACCTTAGGATATCCTACGGTTCTATGATTCTATAATCTTGAAAACTATGTCTAACTTGGAGGTCATGTAAACTCTATTGCCTCAGACTTCTCTAATTCGTAACTGAAATGTATTTATGGATGTGATCCTCTGTATCTTGTGGGTCTGGTGATTCCCAACCCAGTATATTTGTATTTATAAACTGGTCCCTTGCTTAATAATTTTTTCTGATTTCTAGACTTACAAAGTAGATCAGTTGTGCACCAGCCTTCTGCTCAAGTTCATATCTGCAAGGAATCCTTTTTAAAGACTACTTCTGTAGCACAAGCTCTTTCCTACCACTGCAATACACATCTTTCTCTAACTATCATAATGCTCATCCCATCTTCTTTCACTTCCAGCCGCTGAGAAGTTTTTCTTCTCTATTCCCACAGATTAATGTAATTATGGTGACATGTGCATTTTTCACCTCTGCACTGCACTTCTGTTTTTCATTGTGTATATTGCTGAATGGGAAAAATAATGTACAATCTCAGCTGGTTGCTGACCTCCTCCTTGTATGAAGATGAGCCATAAACATATCTGTTACTCCCTTGGCTGCTGGTGAACTCTGCTTTTCAAAGCAATTCATAAATAAATCTCTGAATACCTTAGAGATTCTCCTTGTAGGTGCCTCAGCAACTATGTGAATCCTTTATAACTATTTAAGCATAAATCGCAGAATAAAAAAAAAAACCAAAAACAACAACGACAAAAAAATCATCATTAGTTTGGAGTCAAACAGGTGAACTAAGCTTCCAGAAAATACTTGCACAAAATCTCTTAAAAAAGAGATTTTTTAAAAATTAGTAGAATTGAATTTATAATAACAGTCCCCATATAATAATAATCTTACCCTGAATTTGCATTTTCCTATTACTGTCTGCTAAACATTCAGATATTTCAAAGAGAGTTGCCAGAACAAAGACCATAGAGCTATTACATAGGCTAAAGTCATTGCAAGCAAGACACAGTATTTCTGCTTTTCAGTGCAGTACATTTGTTTTTAAAAGTAGAAAGAAAATGAATATTATCAGAGTCCATGACATTTGCAGGGTGTCCAAAATGGATGTCTATTAAAATGAAAATAAAACATTTCTGGAGTCCAGTTGGTGTTTACTAAGCTCTTCCGTTAAAAAAAAAAATATCTCTTGGACCTTTTCTTGTATTTACAAGATAAAAAAGAATAAGGATACTCAGCCAGGCAGGAAGAAAAGAGAAAAGCAATTCAGAAATTGCAATGTTTTTTGAAAGATTTTCTTCCTTTTTTAATAAACTGACTTTTTAATGTAATCTGAGGACTCACATTTTAATATTTGCAGCGAATTTTAATGAATTTTTAAGAAAGTATTGTATACCTGTTTTTGATCCTGTCTATCAAAAGGCATGAAGTAAGCAACTAATGAGCAATAATCATTCAGAGCTCACTGCCACACCCAGACAAGCCAAATCCAGCAGGATTCCCAAGGACATGTGCTCTATTGCAACATGCAGCAATGGAAGGTTTGGCCGCTATGCATGCATGTTTTCAGTAAAGGAAGACTAAAGTAGATGGTGCTGCATATCACCTAAGAAAATAACAGGAAAAACTTCTTTACAGAAAGGGTTGTTAAGCACTGGAACAGGCTCCCCAGGAAGGCGATTGAGTCATCATCCCTGAATATGTTTAAAAACTGTTTGGATGTGGTGCTCAGGGACATGGTTTTTCGGAGAGTTGTTGGAGCAGTATGGTGAGGTTGCAGTTGGACTTGATGATTTTTAAGGTCTTTTCCAAGCTGAGCAATTCTATGATTCTATAATTCTAGGAATATAAGGTTAGTACAATTCCCTTTCTATTCAACTGTGCTGTCCACCTGGCTCAACCTTGGCAGAGTGGCCTGAATAGCAGTAACTGAGATGTCTGCTCAGAAGGACAAGAGGATATGGCCATGAACTGGAGCTTCTCAGGCAGCTCTCCTGTGTCATATGAATGCCAGAGTGCTAGCACAGGGACCAGAGTGCTGCTGACATATCCTTGTATATCTCCAAAAGGCCCAGGACATGGTGTTGGGCACCCTGTTCTGGATGTCCCTGCTGGAGAAAAGTTGGGCTAGAAGAATCACGAAGTGCCCTCCAACTAATTCCATTCTGGAATTCTGTAAACGCGGAGGGCATATTTGCTTGTAAGTGATCATGCTGAAGAGGAAGGAATCCATCATCTGAATTAAATAGTAACTATGTAATAAGAAATATGTTTTTGGAAAAAAGAGAAGAGTCAACCTGAACAGGAATATGAAAGAATCATAGCACAAAAATTTGTTCCAGTGGGGAAAAATGTTGCAGAATTTAGTGGTGGTCAATCACTCTGATATTTGTATAAAGCCCAAGGATGTCTCCTGGTTGGTGGGAAAAGCTTGTAGCCAACTAGTGGACTGGCACTGTGGGCCTAACTCACACCTGATACACATGGATGTCAACGCACACTGGTGTATCTGGGCACGCTCGAGTGTAGCTTGGGTATGGCCATGATGTTTCCCAAAGGATAAGTACCAAAGCTGGAGATTTTCCTTAGAAAGTGGGTGTGCATTTGTAACGCCCGTCTGCTGGACATCTGTGCTCAACTCTGTATGTTTGTGTGGGTGTATGTGGGTGTGAGTCCAATTTTATGGGATTAGTTACATAAAGATGTCTCAAAATGTGTAGGAATTCATTAGCATTTTGTAAGTTTACAGTGTTGTGGTTTATTTGTTTTACTGCTGAATTGATCCTAAATGTATGGCTCATTGATTGCAAGATAATGATAAGTTGTTAATGAATCTACATACTTCCTTGATACCATTTGATTTCAACCACATAAATTAAGGAGTGCAGCACCCCTGCAACACCTGGGAATGGAAGTACTGTTTTTAAGAAAGAGTAATAACGTAAAATCTTGTGTCAAAAATCAAATGTAAAGGGACCCTTTGAGGAGATATTTGTAAAAGTTTAAAATTTTCAGAAAATACAAGTTATATTTATTGCACTCATTTTCAAAATATTACTCTATGACAAGATGTATCCACATTTTTTCTGCTGAACTGAAACAGGAAGTGTTTCTTTCAGAACTGGTTTTCCCAGTTCGTTTTTAGTTTAGCATCATACAGACAGCAATGAAATTCAGGCAAACAATCAGTAAATCATCTTGTCCCCAAACTGGAGAAATTCAGACCAGATTCTGGATCAATGCCCCATTCCACGATTTTATCTCTAGTTGAACTTCACAAGATTATATTGTTCCAAAGATAATTTTGGAGACATCAAGAAAAGCAGTTACAATGATAAATGAAAAAAAAACTTTCCATGATGATGTTTTTTTGAACACAAAAAAGTTTAACAGGTTTCCCAGGGAGGTTGTGAATGTCTCCTCCCTGGAAGCATGCAAGGCCAGGTTGGATGGGGCTGTGAGCAACCTGGTCTAGAGGAAGGTGCCCCTGCCTATAGCATGGGGGTTGGAATTAGATGATCTTCGGCATCCCTTCCAACCCTAACCATTCTATGACTCTATAAACAAAGAAATGAAGATGGCAAGCTGTGAGATGCTCACTAAATGGACTGCCCAGTAAATATGAGAGTGAAAAGGACAGCCAGAGGTGGTGATGCTGTCAGAAGAGAGCAGTGGGGAGGAAATAAGTAGAGAAATATATACATTAGAGAGAGAGAGAATAAAAGAAACTGAGAATTCAGAAGTGTACCAGAACACCCTCTGAGTTTATTTTGCATGGATCCAATCCATTTTTATTTTTATTTTTATTCTTTTGGTCTGTAAACCATAACCAGTGATTCTTTCCTGCTGGTCTCTGCCTCTTTCAGCTACTTACAAAAAGTAATCAAAGAATTACAGCACAGCACCATCTATGGTTGCTAAAACTCCTCAGAACCACAGCATTAAAGGCACTGGGCTATGCTCAGCAGAAAATGGGATACTATTTAAAAATATATCAAAGAATTGCTGAAGCAGCAGTAATGGGGGTCTCATGCACATAACTTGGGTTACAATTTTTTCTCTGATCTTAGTGGGACTACGTTCCAGGAAAGGGATAAAGAGCTTCACCAAAAAGTATAACCAAGTGCAGTTTATTTAAAAATAATAATAATAAGGGGGAGGAAAATATTCCACTGACACAGGGAAATAGTAAGTATAATATTAGCACAAGCAGTCCAGTAGCTACCCTAGATAATCCAGATTCAAAATACTTTTTCTCTACATTGCTTTAATAAAGGTTGTCTTCAGCAAGCCTTGTAGCCTCTATTTTTAAGCAAAAATTCTCTGCATTTTAGTAGGCTTCTATGAGACTACTAACTTCTTAGAAAAAAGGCTAGCAAGTATAAAATTAGCTACACATAAACTCAAAAAGGTAATATTAAAGCATTTTTTTACACAAAGCAATAAAAATAAAAAGCAACTATGCCCACAGTTATTATAACTTGCAGATAATATGTAACACCATTTTTTCTGCTGTTTCATTTTTTCCTTAGCCTTTTCACTCATGTCTTGAAGTCAGTGTATACGAGCCATGCCTGATAGACCTCTTGAAGGAGTTATTCTCTTTAAAAAAAGATTCTGCTCTTGCACAACAAGTTATTTCTTGGTTCACTGAATTACATCTGCTTTGCCTCGTGGTTTCTAACTGCTTCTTAAGATACTATAGAGGCAATAACAAACTCCTGCGATGAGATCTACATCAGACAGACAGAGAGGATGTCAATCCACTGATTCTGGCAGAGGAGGTTGCCATGGAATCACAGAGATTTCCTAGATGTGAAAAATGCTATTTTGATGTCTTTTGAATTGGATAAGGAACTGTTTGTCAGTAAGGCTGGATCAAGTAAGGCTCATCAAGGTTTAGCTCTGCAGAGTTAGGCACTTTTTCAGGTTCTTCAACGATTAACATGGAAAACAACACATCCTTAGGAGTTCTGGTCATACACAGATTGGGATGGTTTTCTAACTAGCATCTCAACCAAATACAGAAGGAACCTCAGCTCACCCTAGTTACCTAATTTTTTGTGTTGTAAATTTCATCAAGATAAATTTCACATTTCACCTTATTTTAGGAAGAATTAGTTTTGTAGTTGCTTAACTTCTGAAGGCCCAAATAAAGCAAAAACTCTGAAAGCTCTTTGGGTTTCAGTTAGCCCATATGAGAACAGGTTCCACTCACTTTTGAAGGACTGCAGAGGTATCTCCACACTAAAATGTACTGTGTAGGTGAAAAGTAGCAGCGTTACAAGATTAAGATGGGATTCTAAAACATTGAATACTTTCACAGTTTGTAACAGGATTTGGGTTAAACTTTCTATGAAACTATTAGGGAATTTTTTGTTGAAGATGACTCACAGCTATCCTCAAGAATAAATCATGATCAGATAACAAACAACATTTTCTTAAAAAAAAAAAACAAAATAGTGCCACATTAATAACATGCTTTCACATCGAATCTCTTTTCAGCCAACTTCTATTTCAGAACTGAGGTTTGATGTAAAGTATTGCTTCAGTATCACAAATGTGTGACCTCTGTGCATGACTGCTGTAGTTCAGCCATGGGGAAAAAATATTTGACTGCTTTGATTAGACTGAGAATGCAAAAAAAAAAAAAAAAAAAAAAAAGAATCCAGATCCTGGAAAGGTGACAGCCTTGTTCATCAAACAAAGACACAGAGACTTCATTTCTGTTAACGGCGCCAATTAATGGCATGAAGAAGATCATTTCAGTGACATAGAAAGAAGAGAGAGAATACTTCTATTGTTAATTATAACAATTAATTTATGATGGGTAGAACATTTAATGGAACAAAATAATTACAGGAGGATTACTTAACTGGGTTATTTGATTATTCATAACTTTGAGAGAGAAGTTTTCTGCTTTGTACGGTGCATGATTGCTCTGGATTTCCATGCTCTGCTAGTGAAGCTGAACAAACTGGAGATTCGGCTCCGCTGAGTGCTTTGAGAGCATCCTGATCCATTTCACTGCATAGCCAGATCCTTCCCATTACATACACTGCTGTAGTGTGTATGGATATTGGAGATTTCAAGACAAGAGCACATCCTGCTTTTGTCAGGAAGAATGTTTCAGAGCTTGACCTTATGTTTAAGCTCCTGCTGAATCAGGATTTTAACAAATGTCTGAACTCCTTCAAGAAACAGGAGAGTGCTCCTGAACTGGGGCCTTGTGGCTAGATAGCAGGTATTTCCACAGCTTCCCTAACTCTACCAGGAGGAATTACCCAGGTCCACAAAGCAGCCTGTTGTAACGGGAGGACCTTCTGAGATTTTACAGTAAGAAGGGATGTAGGAGAAAGATGCCAATCTTTATCTCCGGTCTACAGAAAAAAGAACAGTTTGTTAGGATTGTTCTGTAGACAAACTTCTCACAAGGAGAGAAATCAGAGAGAAAAATCATAGAATTGTAGAATCATTTGAGTTGGAAGGCCATCTAATTCAATTCCTCTGCAATGAACAGGGACATCTACAGCTCAATCAATTTCTCCGAGCCCCGTCCAGCCTGACTGTGAATGTCTCCAGAGATGCCTCTCTGGGCAACCTGCTCCAGTGCTTCACCACTCTTATTACAATTATTTTTTTTCCTTATATCCAATCTAAATCCCCATTATTTTGGTTTGAAACCATTTCTCCTTGACCTGTCACAACAGACACTGGTAAAGAATCTGTCCCCTTCTTTCCTGTAGCTTCCACTTAGACACTGAAATGCTCTCTCAGGTCTCCACGGATTCTTTTTTTCTCTAGACTGAACAGCCCCAGCTCTCAGCCTGCCCTTGTAGTGGAGATGTTACATCCTTTGGATCATAAATAGCTCCTCCTCAGTAAGAACAGTCACCTCAGTGAAAAAGAGACAAAATCTGGTGTCTTCTGTGTATTCTGCAAAACTTGTATTCATGTTTTGTTTCTCTATCTAACTCTGAAGCTTTTAGGAGATTAAACTTGACATGATTAAGAGAATAAATAAATAAGTAAATAAAAGTAACTGGAGTTTACATTAGGGAACAGAGTGAAACCTTTCCTGAACTAGGGATTATCAAATTACAGACCTGTCACTACAGTTTCCTGCAGGGGGTTGGCACCTTTTCTTACTTGTGACAGACAAAGAAAGTGTGACAGACTTGATCAATATTTCAGTTAACTAAGCAGCTGGATAATAACAGGACTCGAGGCTGACAAAGTTCTGTTTTGAGACAATAAAATAAACATCTACTTGAAGATGTGTTTTAATTTCTGTTTTGTTTTGTTTTCCTTCTCTTGTTCATTAAACAGCTTGCATACATCTAAATTTTCCCTTCTCAAGCTCAAGATTTGTGCGTTTAAAATAAAATTTGTGAAGAGTCTTAGATGTGAAAAAAATCAGAATACTTCTTACATTGAAATGTGCTTTGCATTATAATCATTATTGCTATTATTATTATTATTGTCTATTCATCAACTATAAAAGGGCAGCCAGGTAGAAAGGGATTGTTAGCATAGTATATTCATTTTCACATCACTCTCTTGTGATGATCCCTCTCCTGTTTTCCCATCTGATTCCAGCCAGTGGTGTTACAGGGCAATGCAGACAGATCCATCCAACAGAGGAGAAAAAATATCCTCTGAAAAAAAGTAATTCCGTCGCATGAGCACTGTCTGAATTCCAGGTGATTTAACTCTTCAGAAACTTATGCAATTCTATGGTATTTTTAAATCTTCCAGTGTCATTTTTAACCTAGTGGTGCCCTACTTTTGAAACTCAAGCCCTCTCCTTTGGATTTCTGGCACACTCTCCTGGGATTGTAGCTTGAGACAAATGTGATAAAATCTGACCATACAACCTCCTCTCTTTGGCAGCAAAATCTTCATGTTGTGAGAGGGGCCTCTCAAAATGGAAACACATACCCATGTCAACAGTTCACTGTAATAAGAGGAACACTGAATACTCTCCTGTCTGAAGCTCTTCTGTTATAAACTCTTTCCTCTGATTGCTCCTCTTACCAACATTTGTTCTTTGGTTGTTTGCGGTCAGATTTAGAGGACAGCCTCAGAGTTGCCACCTATTCTACCATGCACAAAGGATTCTGAAAAGGATTATATTGCAGATTTCGTCTTCTGTATAGTCATAACATTTAAAATGCTATTAAACCTTTGCTTTCACTGCACCATGGGTTCCTGTATCCTACAGCTTACCACATTTCAGAGTCTGCAGGGGTTCATATTGTACTCCAAGCTTTGTGTAATGTTGTAATGTTTCTGTAAAGCCGTTATGAGGAAGAATGCTGCAAGTTTTGTTTTTTTTATTTTTTTATGGCAGTGTTGTGTGGCACTTATTTATATACCTTATTATGTATTGTAGTCCCTACTGATCATTTTTCACAGTGCTCTAACTTGGTAGGTATTCTCTCCCTAAAGGCCCTCAACAAAGTGCTTCTATGTAATCACAAGGCTTTAAAAGCAATCTGTTTGTATGCTGTGTTCGTATGCAGCTAAAGCTTTACATTTAAGTTACCATCTTTGCAAGCAGAGTATCAGCATCTTCTGGTACTCACCATTTGGTGTTACAAAAGCCACACTTCAGGAAAGATTAACCACAGAAGACACCTTTTGACAATGTGTTGGTCTGGCCAAACGATTCAGGTCACTGTAGGAGGACATGTCCCTCCCCCCGCCTCAGCTCCAACCTACCAGGGATA
Organism: Lagopus leucura; assembly: GCF_019238085.1. Taxonomy (NCBI): domain Eukaryota; kingdom Metazoa; phylum Chordata; class Aves; order Galliformes; family Phasianidae; genus Lagopus; species Lagopus leucura. The sequence continues at coordinate 2,426,135 of NW_024962254.1, forward strand.
AGTGACAGCTTTTGTTTTATTGGGGAGTGATTAATATGATTTATGCTAGTGCAGACAAAACTGAGGGGTTCACATAGAGGTTTTTAAAATATCTGTGTCCAAGCTTGCCATAGGCAGATGGAGAATTAACTTAACAAATGCCCATCAGAAAAACTTTCTCCAAGATGCTCAGTACGAAAAATCATAGAATCATAGAATGGTTTGGGTTGGAAGGGACCTTAAAGATAATCCAGTTCCAACCACATTTCTGTGGGAAGGGTAGTCAATCACTAAATCACATGATCACTAAGGCACGTGATCATGTTATCCATTTCCTCTTTTTTAGGCCCAACATTAAGACAGTAAGCACCTCATCAGTCTGACACTGAAGAAAAGAAGAACGAGGAGGAAAGGGAAAGCTAGCGTTTACATTTCAGTAGCTTCTGTTTGTGTTTATGTTCCCACCCCCATGGACTTTACTTAATGCCTTGAGAAACCTTTTATCAAGACAGAAAACACCAGCCCCAGCAGGCTATGGTAAGGCTTACGCTGCTTGATTCAGACTCTCATGCTGATTCAAATTATTTTCTATCACAACATCAAAGAAACTTCCAAAATTTGGCTTGTTCAAATTGCTTCACTACTTCTGGGTGCTGCTTATTACCATTAAATGCTCTAAGCCTCCAGGCTCAATTAACTGTTTCATTTTATAACAGCTTTATCATCTATGCATTCATGCACGAATCCATCCCTCTCTCCCTGTTGCTCCTGAAGGCTATTTGTTCCTTCACCAAAGCTCCCTCTGAAGCTTATAACCCTTCAACAATCCAAATGGACAGGACTTTTTGCAAGGCAAATCATCAGTGAATACTAAGATGTTCTGAGAATCACTGAACCTCACACTAGTGGGGTGGAATCTCAACCTCTCCTTGAAAGCCAATTCATCTCAATTGCTATTTATTCTGCTTAACTTTGGTCATCAAGAATTCAGGCAGTTAGCCTAACTATGTTGCTTTAATGCCCCATGAATGCAATAAAGAGACACAGGCATCAGCACTGGGTGATTCAATACTTTCAAGGGTAGATGCCTGTGATCTGTAGGATGAATTACCCATAGAGGTGCTACATTCTCTGTGTTGGCTGTAGATAATTACCTTTGATGACTAACTTTCATATGGATAAAATTAGATGATGTGATGATAGAATGACCTTGCAGATGAATAGCTCCCAGTGCAGGCATTTTTAAAGGCTATGAATATTGTGTTGTACAAACAATGAGATATAAACATGAGACGTTAGTTATAACAGCAATAGGTATCATTTACATACTTCACATTTTTCAGACCACTTGAAAACATCTTACAGTTATCTCTCTCTATGTATTTTATGTTGAGATTTATTTAAAAGACATCATAAGAATGAGACAGAATAAAAGGCAAACAGCATCAGGCTCACAATGCTCACACCTGCACAAATTTTCATAAATTATATGCAAGACAAAAGAATGTTAAAACGTGCAACAGCAAGACCTTGAATCAGGCGGAATTCAGAAAAGTATCTGCCTGCAAATCTTCTTTAAAATGAGCATTCAAAAAGCACCACAAAGACTTTGGTGCTCTGAAGCTACTTTTTATTTGCAAACCAAGTAGAACAGTAGGATTCAGAAGCAGATAAATTGAGTCCATGAAACAAAAAATTTGAAAACAAGTCACCAGAAAACACATCGCAGTAACAGTGCCTAGTAAGAGACATATTTCAGCATTAATTAAGGATTTGTTGGATTTTTGAACCACACAAATACTAATTTCCTGTCTTCTGCTATTGGCAATTATCTAAACAAAAAAAAAAGCATGCTAACAGTCTGAAGTACGTTTGCAATTGTTACAAATCAGATGTAGCATGAATATCATCTTGCCTGCCTAAATTTTGTGTTTGTAGAATTAGAAATCCCATGAATATTCTATCAGAAACATAATGTTTTTTTCCAGAAATCTAAATTTAAACTTGGTGAACTGTGATCAATTGCTACAGAAAAGCAGAAATAAATAAAAGGGGAAAACATTCCGAGAGGACCACTGGTACCAGGACTTTTCCATTATTTAAGCAGTCGGGCTAGCTTTCCTTGCAATGATTTTGTATCCAGTTTCTTATCAAGACTTTGCTTGCTCCTGGGTCACAGACCAGCAGTGTCAATTACTTCACTATGTTCTGTTGGGTTTTGTTAGCACATATTTCCTAGTCTACATTGCAGACATGTATTTGATCATATGATGAACTGGGACAATGCGAACTGGTCTTAAGACATGGTATATAATGGATGCATAGGTAGAAACATCTGACAGATGTGAAACAGTACTACATGGAGAAAAAGATATATTTGATGAAAGAAAAGAATAATGTGCCTTACTTCTTTTTTTTTTTTTTTTCAATATCCCATCTTCTGAATCTCATGTTTCTCATTAGATTTTTGATGTTGTATTCAAGTACCAGTAAGTGGCAAGAGGAGGAATCTCATTGATGAAGGCAATCTTGTCTGAATGCGGATCCACTGTTAGCAGAGGGGGGGTTGCTCATTATTGAGGTAGCACAGTGAAGTCGTTTTAAAAATGACTACAGAAAGCTAACTAACCTTCCAGGGAAACAGAATCACCTGAAAATTTCCTAATAGAAAGTTACAAGAAAACCTTTCAGCTAGTGTGAAATGACAATGGACCATTAACACTACTACTAATGACCAGTAGCCCAAGCACTGCTCAAAGCACTGAGAGACTATGCAAATTAGCAAGGTTTATTCTTAAAGGTTAATCTTCAGATTTTCCTAAGAGCGCATTAAAAATATGCATCTATTTACTCTCAGAAATAATATAATGGAATAAATGTGGAGGATATTAATATAATAGTTGTCATTTAAGATAAATAAGTGTTTTGCCATTTTTGGTCTTTTAAAGATAATGTTTTTCTGTACTTACTTCAAGTACGAAGTAATCACGTAACTTCAGCACATGCTGTTTAGAGCCCCTGCTGTTAGGTGAGACACAGACAAAAGGCTTGGTAAATGCCTTAGCTATTCCGTGCTTCTATTTTTTCCTGACATATAAAATGGAGCAACGGCAATTTCTTATCTTCCTAGTAGGATGCTGTGAGTAATAACTAACAAATACCTGCAAGGTTCTCAGGACTTTAATCTTATTTATCGGAGAGGTCAAATCCTTGAGCTTCCAGGGGGAAACAAAGATTTTATAATGTGAAAAAACATTATAGGCTTGTTCCAACGCATAGATTAGTCCTGAAGAGAGTAGTGTACATTCCAAGCTCCTGGGAAAGAGTTGTAATGTGAGGTGGATAAGGTGATACATCTTTATGTGAATTAGGATCATGCAGTTTTTGTTTCCAAATAATTTGCTATTCAAAGCCATGCTTTAATGCAAGGCTACACATCTTTGCTCTAAGACAATTCAAAAAGAGTAAGCTCAGATCTGAAGATGCTTTTGTACTCAGTGGTGCCTATTTAATTATCTGGAGAAAGACAACCTGCTTTGTCAAACAATGCCAGTTGGAATGAATGCAGAAGTAGATATTAAAAAAATAATTAAAAAAAAAAAAAAAAAAAATGAAAGAGGGGGGGAAAGAAAGAGAGAGAGGGGGGGAGGGAGGACGGAAGGAAGGGAGGAAGGAAGGAAGGAAGGAAGGAAGGAAGGAAGGAAGGAAGGAAGGAAGGAAGGAAGGAAGGAAGGAAGGAAGGAAGGAAGGAAGGAAAATTCAAAATTTGTATAGGCATGTTTAAATGCTCTTGTTTACTGTTTATATACATTCGAACATATCTTGGATGTTTAATGTCATGAGATTGTTTTTTGCCCTTATTGACCCTTACCCTTTAGCCCTTATTCATGTGCACAGTGACTTCAATCTTTGCCATAATTTTAACTTTTGATTAGGGATTTTAAGAAATAAACAATCCCAGAGAGTCCAGCAAATATGGATGGCTTATCACTTCTGGGACAGAGACCAGTCCTCTCACACAATCTACCGTAATGATAAAATGATTTAAAAAAAAAGATGTTTGTGATGGAGATAGGAAGTATGAATGAATGACTGCCTGACAGTAATGTGTTCACTGATTATGGCTAAAGAAATTCAAGAGACTTTGAATGAAAATCTGTTCTAGGTTATGCAACCTTTACCCATATGCTCAAACTTGAAAATGTAATAATTTGATTACGTCAGTCACATGAACAAAGATAATATTTAATCTGAATAGCCTGAAAACACATCGGTGAGATGGTGGGCAGTATTATTTCCTAGGTATTTAGAATTGTTATTATATACTGTCATCTCATCACTTTAGGTTATTTTAGGTTGTGCATAGTCCATCGGAAATGAAGGGTGAAAGCTCAGTCTGAAAGCAGTGTATTCTTTTACATTGTTGTCACTTAACATTGTGTCATTTCGTTTGGTATTAAGAGTTGTCACATCATATTATGCTGTAGGTCAAGTAAATGCTAATGTGATGGGACACACCAGATACAGATAGCAGGAAACCAATCAGAAGTCATTTGCATGTCCTCATCAACTTCATTAGCTGGTTGGTAGCTCAATATGATCAGTCTAGTTTTCAGTGTACCTGTGTAGGTAGTCTAAGAACTACTGAAAAGTTTGTGAGCAAAAGGAGATTTAGGTTACATGTTACCTAAGTATCTTACATGCAAGAATTTACGTGTAAAATGCTGAATCCAAATCTAGTAGTATAAGACCTAAGATTTTTTTTTCATTTTCAATAAATAAGGGCTTTTAGCTTGTGAAACATTTTTCCCACAGACTGTCCTTCAGTGGAATTTTATTAACCTAGATAGAAAAAACACCAATGAAAATGTGCAGAAAAGTGTAATTATGAATACACAGAGTTTTTCAAATTCATCTGACATATTTAAAATCCCAGGCTAAAGAATATGTCTAATTTTATTCATTTATTTATTTTACTTTTAGGGGATGACACTGATCATAAATATCATTTTTATGAGCTCTACAAGATTAGTATTTCTGACATAATCAAACAACTTATTAAAATATGTTGGTTCCTTTCTCAGGCTTACAGACTGAGGATTATCTTGTGTCTGGAGAGCTTAAGCCCATTCTCAACTCTGTGTTGAAAATCAAGAACAAGAAGAATCACGAAACACATAATTATGAGGTAAGTTTTGGAAAAAAAAAAAAAAAGACGTGAGCTACCATTTAAAAATTACAACTTCAAATGCGTGTTAGTTTCTGACATCTGTAATCAATAGAAATAATACCATACAAAAATAAACAAACAAAATAAAAGTCCCGATATACTGGGGTAATTGTCTCTCTAAAAATTTTGCAAATAGAACTCTAGCCACTGCTCTCAGAAAAAAAAAAAAGCTTTTAAGGGACCAGGAGGACAGGAGTTCCATGAATTTAAACTGTGTTGAGCTGTGCCTTTCATACGCTGAATCTGCAGTGTGTGTATAGGGAGTGCAATATTTTCAGATGTGTCTTGGCCACTGTGCATGTGACATGATGTCATCATTTCCCTTAAGAGATGTCTGAAGATTTTTTATCTCAATATCTATCAGCAAAAATTAGTTGCCAATCAGATTTGCTGACAAAATTGGTGAAAAATTTTTAAAGACATTAAGATTATGGAAAGGAGCTATAAACAATATACAAACACAAATGGAAAACATGTTATATAGATTTTCCTACTAATGTAAAAATTTGATGCTTGGCCAAATTACGTCTTCAAATTCTACATTTGGTGGTACAGTCATGGATAATACTTTATGCACATGAAGCATCTGGCGCGGTACAGCTGTAATCTTAGGTCAGTTCTGTAATTTAGAGTTAAACAATAATAGGAGAATGCAGCAGTAATTACCAAAACACTGTTTTTTTCCCTGATTTCTAATGTAGCTTGATGGCTAGTTTAACTACTGGTCTCTTGAAAGGTTACTACAGATTCATAAGATCTTTGGCTGTCAAATTAATTAGCTAATCATTCCCATATTTATTTATTTTTACAAATCTGTTCTGTCAGAATACAGATAAAGTGATGTTTTATCTTCAGTATAAAAATAGAAATCCTCTGAAAACTAGCTTCTCAAGCTTTTTTAGCTACTGCATAACTTAATATTTTAACTTAACTTTGAGTCATTGTGGAAATTTAAGCATGTCATGAATTTATTTTTCTTTTTTCTAGTTAATGATATCAAGCTTTAGTGGAGCTCTTTAAAATGTTTTCTATCCTGCGCAACCTCTGTGCTCTCGAGTACTGCTGATACGGTACCCCAGCAGGAGAAAAGGGAGCCTCTCATAAATCCCTCCTTGATTGATAAGATTTCTGGTTCTAGAACTTTGCATTTTTGGTTGCTTTTAGGTACAGTTTCAGCAGAAACAAAACAGAAATCCAAGCTGTCAGGATGAATTCCTTCTGGCCAAGAAAAACAGCAAACAAAAGTGACAGAATCATAGAATGGCTTGGGTTGGAAGGGTCTTCAAAGATCCTCTAGTTCCAGCTCCCTGCCATGGGCAGGGCTGCCAACACTAAATCAGTCATTAGATCAGGAGATCTCATCCAGCCTGGCCTTGGGCACCTCCAGGGATGGGGCACTGACAACCTCTCTGGGCAGTCCGTCACCTCATTATCCTCTTAGTGAAAAAATTCCCCCTAAAATCTTATCTAAATCTTTTAGTTTATAACCTTTCCCATTTTTCCTGTCACCATCTGCTCATGTAAAATTTGTTTTCCCTTCTGCTCAAAAGTACTGGACTGTTCTGCACAAGTACTGGAATACCGCAGTGAAGTCTTCCTGGAGCTCCTCTTCCCCAGACTGAGCAAGCCCAATTCCATCGGCCTGTCTTTGCAGAAATGCTCCAGCACTCAGATCAGATCATCCTTATGGCCTCCTTTGGACCTGCTCCAAATACTCCTTGTCTTTCTCTCTTTCTCGAGCTGGAGGACCCAGACCTGGAAGCAGTACTCCAAATGGAGCCCCACAAGAGCCCTTTCCCTTTCAGATTATTATGCATAAAAACACATTTCTAAATGAAAACAATCTTGGTTGATTTATATATATTTTTTTCCCCTAGGCTTGGTGCAGTTTCCATTCAGCTTAGCCATCTCTTCAGTGAGTTTTGGTGCCTTCCTCCCTAATCTTTATATCACAACTATATAGCATAGGAGAAAGAAGCTGCACTGTGTGTAAAGCCTACACTTCATTCATTTTTTATTTTTACCTTCTTTTTTTAATTATTTTGTTCCCCTTCTCCTTTTTGTGTGTATAAATATGCCTTCAGGCCCCGTTTTGTTGGTGAGTTTTAATTTCTGTAAGATTCCAGCAGAAATTAAAAGATTTTCCTGCCCAGCTGAGGCTCTCATTTTGCAAAACATCCAAGTGGATGCCAAAATTTCAGCAGAAGATTTGTTCCACTGACGTGGGTGCTTACGCACATTTCTGCATCAAGACTGAAGAAGATCAGGTGCTACTGCTAAACAAAAACACCCACACCACCACCAAAGCTGTGCTGAGATGCCCCGAGAAGGATTGTTTTACTTGTTGCTACAACTGCTGGCAAAATGATTGACAAAAGGGTTTGTCATCTTTCTTGAGCAAGTTGAACAGTGACTAATGGTCCTCATGATAATCGCTGAAATACAGTACTGAAAAAATTTAGCTGTTAATTTGTCAGATCTGAGTATTCTTCTGAGTCACAAAGTAAATTCATTTATTTGAACACCAATTAATAAAACAAGGAGGATGGAAGAGAGAGTTAGGCTTGATAAAATACCTCATTAGTTTATTTATATAACTGTAAGTACTTTTTTCTGCTATTGTTTGTATTTATTATTTATATTTTGACTAACAAGTGATTTCTTACGTTGCATATACATAATCAGAACAACACTCACTTTGGAAAAGTTTTCTGTCTCTATTCCTTTATAAGCTATTCCTTTAGGGTATACTGCATAGATTAGAAGATCTTAAAGGTTCTGGGTACTATACCTGTTTACACCTTCTGGGATTTACTGTTCGAGATCTCCATTCAGAAAAGTCAGCAGTCAGCTGAAGGCACCCTGCACTCTACAGACAATATTAACAGGCAGCTTAACAATGCTTCGTTAAACAGATGAGTTTCTTGCCTGCTCCTTATAGATATATATGGCCAGCCCTCAAAATGACCTCAGCACACTGAGCTCTGCTATTTCTCAGAGCTGTGGGTCTATCTCATATCCCGCCAATTTCTGCTATTATGCATCCAAAATGTGTGTTCATGAGTGATGTTTGTGTAAATAAAAATGACCCAAGAGGCTCCTAGCTTGTCCTGTAAATATGGACTATCCAATCCGTGCATGTAACTCCAGCTTCTTTAGCTCTAGTGATTAAATTGCCCCTTAAAGGACTGGAAGAGAAGTAGATCCTGCAATAACAGGGAGCCATTGTCTGAGCTACATATCTTAGACCCAATTAATGGTGTGGCAAGTGCACCTTGCATTGTCAGATGCGTCTTTTCCTGCTGCCCAAGAGCTCTCTGAGATAATTGATTCTGGCACTTCTATTACTACCCAGAAACAGAAGGGCATATTTTTTTACAGTCACTCTGGCAGTGGTTTAAGAATGATGATTTTCCTTCGGGATATTGCTTACACTACCTATTTGTGCCTTCACAGAGGCTGTTATAGACTTGGCACTCATACTCAGCGATGAGCATAACGTAAAAGTGATAGATTCACAATGCTTTTTTTGTTGCAGCTTCTTCCTTTCTGATATGTCTACCTGTGCTCTGTGTTTGGTCAGTGGAATGAAATTTAAATTAAAGAAAAACTTAATACTTCAAGATGTACAAATAAAAAGATTTTTTTTTAATCCCTAGTATATCTATAAATATATATAGACATGTATTTATATTTATACTTTTTTTTTTCTTTTGTACATGTAGCTAACCATGGAAGAGAAGTTACTCTCCAGTCAGATACATTTCACAGAGAAATAAATACCATTACGTATGTGCATTCATGAGTGGTTTCTCAGAATATTTGTGGCATGCAGAGATAAAAAATATACACAAAACCTATACATTCAGTATTATCATTTTTGGTTGCTCAAATTTCTGCCTGTACACAGAAAAATGATTACGCTTTTAGAATTCAAGAAAAGTAGAATTGGAAGAAATGTACCTTCAGTGATTATATATAGGTAAGTGTACTGCATGTACTTCAATTTTCTTCCACTTACTTAAGACACGGAAACTTATGAATATAAATTTTATCAGTGGAGTTTTCCGTGGAGTAGTGCAAAGAAGAAATAACAGCATTGTGTTTGAGCAAGGTAAATCTAAATCAAAAGTTATTTTTCAAAGCTGATAGGCCAAACATTCACAGAAGTCTATTAAATTATGCCTGAAATTCTGTACTCAGACAGTGAACCACATATATGTCCACAAAGACTCATTTATACTCAGTTTCTCCTATTAACTGTAGGCATGAGCTTATTTGACCATAAATAATTGAATCTGCGTGAAATTTGCTACAGGAAAAATGGAACCTTGCTGGCAGATTTAGACCTTGCTCAGAGCTGCTGCATTGTGGCCCCATCTGAGTTTAGCACAGCCACCTCATATGACGCTTGTCTTTGCAGAGATTGCATTCACACATCTCTAGTAAAAGGTGTTTCAGTCTCTTCATCATTTTGGTGCCTGTCATTGGATTTCTTTGTGTATATCTGTTGCTCCTCATTGGGTATGGCAGAATTTTCAGCTGTTTTCTATCTGCAAAACTCCAGCAATCTTTTATGTAAAGGGTGATAGAAATGTCATGGTCTGCATAAGGAACGGGAATGCCATGTGGCCTGGTGCATCTAGCATACTTGGTAAATGAGCTTAGCTATTGCCAACTGTCTGTTATTGCATTTTCACAGCCTCATTCTCTCAAACTCTTCTGCAGAAGGAACCTCCATAACATCATGAGATGTTGGTAAGACAAGAAGGAATGAACTCAAGTTGCACCAGGGGAGGTTCAGGATAGATATTAGCAAAAAATTCTGCTCTGTAAGAGTGATTGATTACTGGAACAGGCTGCCCAAGGAGGTGATAGAGTCACCATTCCTGGAGCAGTTCAAGAAATGTGAAGATGTAGTATTTAGGGACATGGTTTTATATGCAATATCGGTGGTAGGTGTGAAGTTGGACTAGATGATCTTAAAGGTCTTTTCCAACCTTAATCATTCTGTTCTTCTATGTCTCTTCCAGTAACATCAATACTGCCAGGACCACAGAGGAAGCAATGCATAGGGAGGAGGAGGAACACAGGTAGTAAGACAATGCTGTAACAACCTTCCTTATTTTCTGTTTTCCTCCCTCCTGCCTTCCCTGAACTCTGACCCCATATAATCTAGTTATGTAGAGATCAAAGGAATCAAATCTCTGTTAAAAGCTAGGCATGGAAAAGTTACACATGCACAGCTACATTCTCTTAAAAAGAAAAAAAGTGTTGAGGACATTTATGTCTGTTGATAATTAGAGATGTTTATGACATGCATTAACAATAACTCTCCACGTTGCCTTTTTGGAAACATGTGACTTCGTGTTAATGGCTTGAGTTTGCTAACAATTTACAGGCAGACACTTTCCATCCTAATATACCACTTACTCATTTGTTCTTCATAATTTTAATTTTATGTTATCCCTGCCTGAGCTCCAGAAATGACTTACTCCATCACCCACGCTGCTTCTCTTACTTAAAGATGTAAATGGGTCCCAATTGTACAAGATATTTAGCATATGCTTAAATTTAAGCATATGAATACTCCCACTGAGGTAAATGGGACTATGTACTTAGAGTGAAGTGCATAGTCACGTTGCTTGTTCAGTGCTAAAAAAAAATAATGTACTTGATTTCCTGGTTACTGCACAGCCCAATGTTAGCTTAAGGCATTACTTTACCTTGTGGGTGACAGAGCACTGGAACAGGCTGCCCAGAGAGGTGGTGGGATCTCCTTCTGTGGAGATATTTAAGATCCATCTGGATGCCTATCTTTGTGATCTTTCGTTGGGAACTTGCTTTAGCATGGGGGCTGGACTCAATGATCTCAAGGCCCCTTCCAACCACTGCAATTCTGTAATTCTTTGATTCTGTGACTCTGTGACATTATTATCTTTTGTGACCTTGTGGCATATATTTTTGTAAATCCTCTCTTGAACAGTTATCCTGCTGAGATTAACCTTCCTTCTGCATTTTTGCTGATGTATCACGCTTGCTTCTTGGCATAATTGCAAGAGTTTTCTCTAATGTGCTCAAAGTGGAGATCCATTCCAGGAGAGCACAGATCTGCACCAAGAAACTGAAGGAGTGCAGCATTAGCTGGCAGTAAACTGCTGTCTTAAAGGTGTAATTTATGTTACAAGGAAGTTTTTACACAATGAAATGCAATCTATTCAAATCTGCCCATGTTTTGTGCTGTTTTTCACACTTTTCCTCGCCAGAGTATGCTTTGCATGGTGATTGTAATGAAAGTGAGATTGGTCCATGCATGTCTTATATAAATACATTTACACATTTACACCTGAGGAAAATGCAGTCAGGCAACTACCGTCCTTATTTCAAGAAACTCAGCCCCAAGCTGCTTTCTAATTCCTGAGAGACTTAGTTTAGGAAACCTGACCCTGTTCAGGAACCAACAGAGAATGAGCTTGTCTATTACCCTTAATGCTCATTATGTGAGGATCAAAGCATTTATACACCATCTTGTACAACCCTATAGTATAGAAAGATTTCCAAAGAAAATTGGTTATTCATTCACAGCTTTAAATGCAAAACATAATCTGAACATGTGAAAGACTATTTGTCTAACCCCACTGTCTCTTCCTTTATGCTGTTAATTTCTGTTCTGTTATATAGAACAGACAATAGGAGCTCTCTGTTCAATGATGTACTATATACTATCATAATACATTGTTCTTAAACTGAAAACAATTAGAGCTACATATACTTTCAGTTTTTTACATCTTTTTACACATGCTTCTAGAGCATTATTTAAAAATAATCCTTACTATAATATTCAAAAACTCATGGTTGTTAATGTTACTGTTATTATTATTATATTTTTTAATAAAAGCAAATATTCAAAATCTCTAAGGAAAAGAAAATATGAATTTCACAATGTCCCAATTTATTAAAAATAAATTTTCACTGGGGAGAAAAAAAAGGAAAACAGCTCAGGTGTAATGTTAGCAATAAAGTAGGAAGAGATATCAGGAAGTGTATTCATGTCTGAAAGAACCAGTTCTTGTTTTACATCTACACATTATCTTTTAAACAAAAACATTTTAAACAGTTTTTCATAGTCTTTTGAATTGTTTTGGAAAGGCTTTTAAAAATGTAAAGAAAACAGCTCTTTTCAGACTGCTCCACTGTTGACTAGAAATGGAAAACAAGGGAAAAAGGGATTCCATCTTGATGAATGGAAAACTGAGTGGAGAAACACAGCATCACCCTCTACTGCTAAGGCAATTTTTTTGAATAATGGTGTTACACAGAATAATAGTTACCAATACCTTCTTGGGCAGAAAAAAACCACTCTACACTGAAACTAAAAGCAAATCTCACTTTTACTTAATTAATTGATAGTATTTTAACTATATACATATTGAAAAAAATCTGAAAATTGTCTAATATTAACATGTTTAATATGAATGCAAATTTAAGTAGAAGACTATATGATGTATGAAAACATCACCACGTGAGGTGTCAACAGGACCAAACTTCAACAAAAAATTGTAAATGCAAGTGTCAATCATATTGCTTTTTAAAGTGTATATAGTGATCATTCATTACAATAGATGATAGTAGTTATTGCTTTAGCTTTTTTTTTTTTTTCTGGAAACATTCTGATTAGCTGATCAAGAGTTCAGGATCTACAATTATTCTTTGAAATAGCTGTTTCTTTACAGCAAATGGATTCTGGGAAAATGCCTCCTTAGGATTTAAGTGCTAGCTACAGATTACATTGAGAAAATGAGATGATGCATTTCCTTGACTACTTCATCTGCCATAAACAATCTTCAGATCTGTAGATAAAAACTATTAGCTTGGTTCATTTGATTTACAGAACTATTAGAAGTGTTTCTGTTTTCAGCGGAAGGCCTTCTTGCAGCACAAGATCCTGCTTCACCTGACTGGCACAGATCAGAGGGAGCGAACAGTGATCCTAACATCCGTATACAGACTCGAGGATGGCATGGTCAAATTCTACGGAGCTGATGGGTTCATGATCTCAACTCTTCATTCTCCCTTTCTTGGCAATTAAAATAATCTTTTAGTGAAGTACATCTATTTTTACATGATAGACATTAATAGTGAAGGTGAACTATAGTGGAATAATGATTAGCAGCCTGCAGCTCGTTCACATAGCATAGGATTCCTATTGTTTCTCCTTAGAATAGAGATTTACAGTGTCTGATTTATCTGCAGATTGAGGCTTGCAGCTATGGCAAGCAGACTGAAATTGGCATGTGTATGACTTATTAAGACAAGATCTCTAAACTGGCTTTTATGTGTGCTTCTTAGAATCATAGAATGATTACGGTTGGAAAGGACCTCTAACATCATCTAGATCAACTGTCCACCTGCCACCAATATTGTTCACTAAATCATGTTCCCAATTACCACATTTATGCAGTACTTGACCATCACCAGGGATGGTGACCCTGCCTCAACCCTGGGCAGCCTGTTCCTATACCTCATTAGTCTTACAGAAAACAAATTTTTCTTAATATCCAACTGAAGCTCCCTCGGCACAACTAGATGCCATTCACTCTTGTCCCCTTGCTGTTATCTGGGAAAAGCTGACACTCACCTCACCACGACCACCTCTCAGGCAGTTGTAGAGAGCAGTGAGATCTCCCCTGAGCCTCCTGTTCTCCAGGCGAAATAATCCCAGTTCCCTCAACCCCTCCCCATGAGACTTGTACTCCAGACCCTTCACAGTTTTCATGCTCTTCTCTGAACATATTCTAGGTCCTTGATGCCTTTCTCATAGTGAAGAGACCAAATGGAAACACAGCAAAGTGTAGCTCGCCAGTGCCATGAACAGAATGATCATCCCCCCACTGTTGCTGGCTCTGCTATTTCTGATACATTGCTGACATTTGGTTGGATTCTCCTCATACAAATTTGACCACAGCTTTAAAATAAATAAAAGAAATAAGCGTAAGCACCACCCATTGTAGCCATTAAAATAAATTGTTCAGCTCTCAAAACTTATAGACAAAGACTCTTCTCAGTTTATGGATTCTCATTCCAATCCTGCATCACTAAATATGTTAGTGATAGATTTATTGGCCCAGCTGAAAGCCACATTGAAGTTCTATCACAAGAGAAGTAACCGAACTCTAGTGGTCATGGAATATGCAATCAAATAAATTCCACACGTGTAGAATCTGTACCGAAAATATTTGTCTCCTCAGCTCCAGAAATGATTTAATCCATGCTAAAATTTTGGAAAGCAGTGTGTAGCAAAAATCAGGATCTAAAAGCTAATGGAAAATGTCAGATTAACTTGTATGAGGGAAGAGAAGATTCTTGGTGTGAAAAAATGTGGTTTTCCAACACATTGGTTCTGTCTGCACATTTATAATTGCACTGCACATAGAATAAGTGGTCAAATATTTATCAAAAGTGAATGTTAAAATTGCATGTGGAAACAAAGTGATAAACACTCACGCAGAAGTATTTGTGGTTGAATAGAACTTGTGGTGCCTTTTTCTGTCAACTAAGAAAGTGAAACCCTGTGACTTTTAATAAATCTCTGCTAGGCATCTAGCTGGAGTTAATACAGAGAATACAGAATATTTGAAGCTTGCTTTTGTATATAGGAAAGGGAAAAAAATCTAATTATATGTGAGTAACTTCATCTACTGGAGGATACTACTATATGACTGGAAAAAGAAGTTAAATTTGTCAGATTAAATATTTATTGAGAATTTTTTTTCTGCTTTTATTTTAAACCTGACCAAAGGTGATCATAACTGACTGTATACAGCTGGAACACAATGAAATGGCTTTTGTTAGATATCCAAAACTTATACAAACTTATTTAATATTTTATAGTCTCCGTACGACATTTCATGAGATCAGATTGACTGCTTTTGACAGTACCAAGAAAACCACAAGAATAAACACAAAGTGAACAAAAAAATGCATTGAAGAAACCAGAAAAGGTTCTGGAAGTAAAGATAGTGCAGCTTTCCAAGGTACTGATTTTGTTTGCATACATGAAAAAGAAGACAATTATTTAAATAAAGATGTCAACCAAAGTTAATGAGATTTCAGAGGACTCTACCTGGTCTTAGCCCAACTGCAGTAAATTTGCAAATCATTAAAATCTACTCATTTCTTCATCACAGAAGCATAGAAATATAATTGTCATGGTATTCTAACATAACCCCATAATTTATCTTTCAGAACGATACCTGATCGTTATTAGTTTTTTGTTTCTGTAGCATGAAGCTACAAGGCTCTAAGAAGAGATTCTTGTACTATCTTGCTGGCTAGACATCATGAAGAATTTCTCAGTGCATACCAATTAAATCTGATTTAGATGTGATCCAAAATACATGCTGGGGATTCTTAAGATTTAATAAATCATCATATCTATTTTATAAAAATATTTTGTCGGATGAGAAAATAACAGAAATGATGATGTGTGACTTGTTCTTTAGGAAGGAAGAACATTAGTATTCTACTAATGGATACAATGTCACCAGAAAGTTCACCTTTCTTCATAATACCGTAATTAGTATTTTATATACTATAATTTTACTCTTGATGAGATAAGCACTTCCTGAGGAAATTTCAATGTCTATATTGCTGGTGCTGGCAAAAAAAAAAAAAAAAAAATTAAATGACAAATTTTTATATCTATCTAATGGTTGTCGCAACTTCTGAACGGCATGAATATCAAATATTTTAGGCACCTTAAAGATTTTAGTGACTTTACAGCGCTGCAAACAGGCCATGCTCAGCACTGCTTAATTTTCCTCTGTTTTCCTTATTTTTTGTTTGATGAAACCATTCTTATGCCCAATTCAGCTTTGCAGAAAAAAAAGAAAAGAAAAAAGAAAAAAGGCTATTTTCTTTGCCCTACTCTGAAAGGCTGAGAGTCACTTTTGATCTGATCTAAAGAAATCTGAGAATATCACTCCGAGGTCTCTTTCATCAGCAGGTGCCAAATGAGCAGAAGGGAAATGTTACAGAAAACCTTTAAAAATCCAGGGTTCATGTTTGTGTAAGAAGTTGCATCCAGAGACAATGCGATGTATTTCCTCTTATCTTACTGATGTACAGGGACTTGAGTCTGGAAATCCCAGACATGCTAATTCTGTTCCTCAACCTCAGCTCATCGTGACTCGACTGCAGCCCCAAATATTTTTTGAAGACTTGATTTACTTTCATTTACTTTCATGCTTAGATGACCTGAATCAGTTGCTGTAAATTAAAAGGGAAAAAAAAAAAAAGGAAACTTCTAATTTTTTTTTTCTTTTTTTTTTTTTTTTTTTCCACACATATTAGAGATTAGAAGCACATTATTACTGCACATATGAAAAATTCCCTCTAGGCAGACGGAAAACATTCAAATTTCATAGGCTCCACTGCAGATCAATTCAAGTGCACCAAAGGGGAAATTATCACTCTTCAAATATTTCCAGTAGTCTGGACCTCTGTTTTAGCTTAATCTGGGAAAAACTAATGGGCTTTTTGTGTCTAAACCAGGTGGAGCTAGGTGCTTTCAGATAGATAATTAGAAAATTTGTCGTTGGTTCTGAGCCAAAACCTAAAGTTAACAGGTGTTCACCTACATGACTCAAAGGCATAATACATTCTTGTTTTGTCATAATGTCAAATCCACACATATTACAACACCATAGTGGTGAATTTCACATTTTCTCTCTTGCAAAACACTAAAATATACATAGAAATACAATCCAAACTCTCTTGATGGCCATATCTGCTGTGGATTTCAGTGAAAAAAATATGCTATTTTTTAATTCACTCTAGCTTTCATAGGCGAATGAGGGACACTGTCTGACAATGAACATCTGTAACGAGGTTCAGTGAGAACAGCTCTTCTGTGCTGTTCCATGCTCTGGAAACAGGACTGTGCTTCCTCCACTGCTGAACAAACTGATTTTTTTCCACGCAATGCTTTTCAGGGCTAAAGCTGGCCAACAGCATGGAGTAATGGGGGGATGACTTAGAAACTTAGAAAATGGTAATCCATGAAATTGGGCAAATCTGCAAATTGTGCAAGTAAGGGGGTTCCTACAATGCTGATAGACCCCAAACCCTTTGTCTCAAAAATCCAGTTCTTAGTGTAACCAATTGAAGAATTTCAGTTGACTTCAGTGAAATCAGCATCTTCTCTTTTACTCTGTTCACCCACAAAATATTACAGAATAATTCAGAAATGGAATGCTACTTGAAAAAAACCTAAGTGTAAAATATTGTGTGAAACTTTAGTGATGAACTAAGGCATATCACTGTCACCTTATCTTTTTCTTTATTTTCATTAATTACATATGGAAAATTAATGAAACATACATCAAGGACTATGAATGATGTCCCTTTACAAATCCAAATATTTTTTTAATGATAACAAGATAACAGGCAGAAAGCAAAATGGAGATAGACATTTTCTTTTTACACATCAAACATCTCTAGAACTGTGTATCCTTTCATTGCTCAGGAAACATCTTCAAGAGCAGGAAATTAGTCATCATACTTGGCTAAAACTTGCCCACAGGTTTTGCCAAATGTATTAATGGAAATTTGTGGCTATTTCAATTCTTTGAGAATTCATGAAATACTTTGTGAATAGGTACAGACAATACCAATTTTAGAAGCATTTATTTTACTTTGAAATCTCAAAAAGCAATACTTATTTCAAAAGAAAACACACAAATTTTTTAAAATGATAAAAAATGGCTTCAAAGTATCCACAATGCATTGGTTAATCAGATATGAAATTACTGAGGTTTTCTTTGTTCATCAAAACAAATAAACAAATAACCATTCCCTGAATCCCAATGAAGAACACTACAACAGGATTCTCTGAAATAATTTCTTAATTAAAAAAAAAAAAAAAAAAAGTTGTTACTATTTCACTCAGTGCTCCTATGTGATCAACTGTGTCATGGACTTCTATGCAGGAAATTTCTGCTGACACATTATCTTGTCTATATAAAAATTCTAATATAGGCAAAGCATTTCTTATTACCCCTCTAAAAGAATTAGAATTTTTCCAGATGTCAGAAAATGTCCAAATAAAAATATCCTGTAAGAATGTGCCTATGTCTGCATGAGTACCTTCAATCCCAGTGTAATTCCCTTAACTGCCTAAATGCTCCAGCAACCCTCTGTAAAAATCTACTGTGTGCTAAACTCAAGTGATATTGATTGACTTCTTCAGAATGTACCAGTTGGATCCCACACTGGCAGGAAGTTGCCATTTAAGAGCACTTTTGCTGGGCTGCGAATTAGAGCCATGCTTGGAAAGATGAGAGCGTGGGGAGAAATTGATATTTAAAAGCCATTCCACCTTAATCACCTGTTTTTTGTACACTGGCTTAGTCCCACTTCAGAGGGGAGTTGGTGGGTGCTATTTAAAAGCACTTTTACACCCTGCTTGGGAGAAACATAAAAATAGCCATTGCATATCCATCTTTAAAAGGTGGACGGGTGGAGTGAAAGTGTTTTTAAACAGCATAATTTCACAGCAATTGAATCCATGCTTTACATCAACATTTCAGACTAAATCATTTTAGAAAATGTTGATATAAAATATCTACTATATTTTTGACCTCTTCTGTATTTTAAAATAATTGGACAGAATTTATGTTTGAAATTTACTAAGGTAACACAGAATCATAGAATCTTTAAGGTTGGAAAAGAACACAAAGATCATCTATTCCAATCATCAACTCATTGCCATCACGCCTACTAAATCATGCCCCCAGTTGCCAAATCTAAATATGTGATACCCAGGATCTGAGTATCCTGGGGTCATTGTTCGAAGATGCATACAATGACTTTGCTTTGGGAATGCCTCAATGCTTTGGACACCTTGACACTGACTAGGCAGGCCTGGTTTAAAATTATCAGTGCATTCATAGAGTCAATCGTTTAAGTTGGAAGAGACCCTGAAAGGTCATCCAGTATTTGTAATATTTCTATTTTTTTTTTCTATTGATGTAAACGCACATGCAATTGTGACCACAGTGTGGATAGCTGCACATAAGTGTATGCTATGTAGAAATATATAGAAACATGCAATATCCCAGTTACACTAAAATAGCTTCCTATCACCACTGCATAACTCCTACTTTGCGTGAATATTGTTAGTATACATGATGTGCATAAATTTGTGCTGTTACTTTCATTAAAAAAAGAAAACAAAAACAATAAGATAAGATAGAAAAAAAAAAGAAAAAATAAACTACAAAGACATAATTTTAGCAACTTCTTGACAAGCACTTAATGTCTTCCAGTCAAGCAAGAAAAGAAAGTATGTTAGTTGCTTTTAAAACTATTATTCCAATAAAAAGTAATTATAGTGATTAATTGCATAATGATTACAGTAATCACAGCCTATTCTTAGTTGATTAAGAAAGACAGAAGAGTCTCATAGAAAGCATTCTACTAAGTCTATCTCTGTTTATTTTAATTGCCCTCTACTAATTTTCTTATCAGAAGTCACAAATGGAGACAGTTCAAAAACAACCTTGTTAGTTGCTTTGCATTTGATCCACTGTCCACTGATAAGAATAAATTCACAAATGTGTTGAGTGCTATTCTGGAGGTAAGAATTTCTATTTCTTTGTCCCTAATTATTACCACTGTATTATTTCTGTTGTTATTGCAGCAGGGTTTTGGGTTTGCATGTACTTTTAAATACATATAATATTTAACATAATACATTGAGAAGGTGTGAGCTCTCTGAAGAAGTAGATGGAAGTGGCAGTGGATGGTTGTGGTAGTGGATATTTTTTTGAGGGATTGGAAATTTTGGATGAATCTGCTGGAGAAAACATTCATGTTTCTATCAGTTCCAGTGGAGTTCTCATAATTGACACCAATTAAGAATCTGCTCTATCATACTGTCTCTTCTAACAGTCCTCTGGGACACTGGCTTTTGTTAATCAAATTGGTGCATGTTGATATCAAACACTACTGTGACAGGTAGCAATACAAAACCCTAAATAGAGTGTGATGAACATATATCTCAAAATATCTCAAAATATGATGTGCTTTTGACTTTTCTTGCAAAATTGGATGAATAAAGCAGAGAATAGTTGTTTAGGTAAAACTTAACATCTGAAAGAAGGTCCAGTGATATCTAAGTCCCATCAGTGAACTTGATGTTTTACCATCCTATGTTGACTGTGTGTGGGATTTTTTAGACATGGAAACATAGAAGGAGGACATACCTCCAGGAAAAATGCATGGGGTGTTCAAAAATCTTTGTGTTATAAATCTTAAAAAAGCTGGAAATGAAAAATAGATAAGAATAGATAAGAATAAATAGTAATGATAAAAGAGATAAAAGAGATCCATCCTGCCTTGTTGGAAGTCTGCACAATCCTGGTGCTATTTAGCAATATGAGCTTGACCCTATGAAAGTCTTGCTGAGTGGTGGGTCCCTTGGCTCAGATACAGCATCAGTAACACAGCAATATTCTCTGAGAAACTGTCCCATACTCAGCCCAAGATTGTGCAAATCCATAACAACCACAAGATGAACTAATCTCTCCTAATTCTCATCTCCTTCAACCAACAATGTCAGATGTGTTCTCCACAAGGATGCAGTTGAACACAGTTTGGTGAAGTCAGTCCTTCACCAACTTCTGGTACATTGACTAGAGACAAGAATGCTAGAATCTGTTTAGGTAACATCAAGGTTATTACAAATGGAAAACGTTATTCTGTATAATTCCTCCACCCGGTGGTCAGCTCAGGGATTTTGCTAGGCCAGGTGGTGGACTCATGGCAGGCCAAATCCCAGCTCAGCCATACTTGTCCTTCCAGTTCATTTAAGATGCTAGAAGTAACTAGCCTAGGCAACAACGTAAATCTTAAAGGATCCTTATTCACCTGGAGACCCAATCTTTTGGTTTCTGGATCAGGACAGGTAGCCCCAGGTATGTGCTTCTTTTTGCTGCAGAAATTACTGTTCTCCAGAAAGATATATGTATATATTTTATTTCCCTCCCCAGTCCTGAAAATACTGATTTTTTTTTTTCAAAAAGTGAACCCATTTGCAAAATGAGACTGATTGTGAAAAATACCACATTTCATCTTCGAAGAAAATATATCACATTGTACAATTGTCAAAATGCCTTGTTTTGACATTTGAAAATGAAAATAAAAGAAACTTTGAAAGGTCACTATCAAAACAACTCGTTGCTTTTTTTTTTTTTTTTTTTTTTTTTTTTTTTTTTAAATTAAGTGAATTATTTAATTAGATTTCTGCCAGAACATTATTTTTTATTGATTCTGTCTTTGCTTCTGTTATTAGATAACCATACTGGAGCATTTGCAAGGCTGAGACATATTTAGATGCCATGTACTCTTTCTTTGGTGAAAGGACCAGGATGCCCAACTGCTTTCATAACTAACGAGAACAAGGATCTTCTTTTCACCCTACCTCTCCAAAACCTGAAAGTACTTGCAAAACAGAAGACTTGCTTCCCACCTGGCACTCATGCTTATATTCCATCACACTGTTTTATGGTCCACTTCAGTTAAAAGACATGCAATTATCACTACTGCTTGTTATTATAAATTCATACATGCATTAGAGGGGCATTTCTCTCTGTCTCACTCTTTTTCTATCAGCTGTAGCCTTTCAGTTTATTCCCTGTTACTCACAATTTCTCTAAATATATCCTTTGCAGGGAGGATATATTGAATCTGTCAAGTTTATTTAAAGAAAAGTTAAACTGGGGAAAAAGCAGGAGTATGTTGGCTGGCCAGGGATGCTAAGGTATTCAAGACAAGGCCTTGCTCCACTTAGCAGACTACAAATCCTCCATATGTCGAGGGAAGCACAGAAAAGCAGATGATAAATGGCAAGTAAGAAACTGTACATTGATAAATGAGACTGCAAAGGAAGAATACATCTGCAGCAAATCCTTCATTGTTGCCTGCAACTCTGTTGAATTGCAGAGTGCTATTTATATAATCAAACCTGCCAGTAATCACTCAATTGGAAGCATGTTCTTACATTTATATGACTCCAGAAAATGCAAGGAAATTGTAGTAGAGAGCAGGAAAAATATTCAGGTTATACCTGTTCAGTAGATGAATGTATTCTTTGTCAACTCTGGACTGAATGTCTCTTAGAGAATAAGTGACAGTAGTCAAGGAGACAGTAGTTTAGGGTCTCTAGGAAATATTCGTATTGTAGGTGGGCTGTAAGAATTGAGTGACCTGTGGGATTTTGACTGCAAGACCACTTTAAATGGTTCAAAAGTCCAAAATGAACACAAACTAGAATCTTTAGATTCTTATCCAGAGATAGATATCTGATATAAGATATCAGAGACAGATAGATATCAGAGATAGATACCTGATATAAATCTCAGGTCCCTTTACTCAAAAATGGTTAGTTTGAAGGAAATAGTCATTGATGAGGCTAATATTTATTTATAGATTAACAGACTGTTGATATCCAACGTGGGTTAATGAGAGGGAGTTTGGATTTCAGCAAAGCTTTCAATAATATTTCTTATAGTAGTGATGGTGGCCTGTCGCTATCACAGAATCACAGAATGGCCAGGGTTGGAAGAGGCCTCAAGGATCATAAATCTCCAACCCCCCTGCCACATGCAGGGTCACCAACCTCCACATTTAGTACTAGATCAGGCTGCCCAGGGCCCAATCCAACTTGGCCTTGAACACCTCCAGGGATGGGGCATCCACAGTGTCTCTGGGCAGCTGTTCCAGCACTCCAGAACCTCACCACTCTCTCTGTAAAGAACTTAAGACACTAGTGGGGTTCTGCACAGTTCCCTTGTGGGGGCACTTCTTTTTAATCATTCCATCAATGATTTGGCAGCAGGATTTGAAGATTTACTAAGTGAGTTTGCAGACAATACTAAATTAAAATAAACTGTTGACTCCCTTAGGGGTGGAAGTTTGAGCAATCAACGACTGCATGAAATTTCAGAATAGCAAGTGTCAGATTCTGCACCTGAGATAGGATAACCCTGAATACATGTACTGAATGAGGGAACAGAGGCCGCAGTGCAGCTTTGTGGAAAGGGATCTAAGGGTTCTGGTTGACAACAATTGCATGAGAAAACAGCCAAAATGGCCAATCATATGTGCAGGACTGGGTGCTGTAATATAAAAAGGACATGAAACCATTGGAGAGCATCCTAAAGCTGAGCTGCAAAATTAGTGAAGGGTCCATAGAGGGAAAGATGTATGAGGAGTATCTGAGGTCCATTGCTTTGTTCAGCTCAGAGAAGAAGAGGCTTGAGGGGAGGCCTCATGGTGGCCTGCAGCTCCTCACAGACAGTGGAAGGACCATACTGAGCTCTGAACTCTGATGACAGAGACAGGACTCATGGCAAGCGCATGAAGCTGCATCAGGGAAGGGTCAGGTTGGGGTTAGGAAAAGTGTCTTCCTAGACAGCTTATAAGCTTATTTCGAATTCCAGAAGGCTGCAATGATGTCTCCCTGGAGCCTTCTCCTCTCCAAGCTAAACAAGCCCAACTCCCTCAACATTTCTTCATAAGAAAGTTGCTTCAGCCAATGTATGAGACTTGTTTCAATTGATGATAGCCTGAAGCCTTAAAAATTGAATGATACGGTTCCTTGTTTGTAATACAACTGCTGAAAGAATCTCAATTTGCCTTACAAAAAGTACATTCTTGCTCGTATAATTCAATTTTAAATACCTTCAGGAAGTTTAAACCCACATATAATATGCAAATTACAGGTACTCTGGAACATCACATTGATTTACACTGTAATTGTTCCATTACTGGTGATAATAGAACATGTCCATGCGTACTTATTCTTTTAGGCAAAATCACTGTAAAATAGGTTGACATTACTTTGTTTTGCAGCAGTCATTTTAATGTAAATGGAAGAATTATAACACGCCAGCCACATTATAATGCGTTGAAAACTATCCTGAAGATATTGATATTTCTCAGAGATAAGGAAAAAATAGTAAAACTCACCCTCATCTGTTCATTACTACAATAGTAAATATTAAGATATTATTGATAGGATTCACATGATGAAAATTCATACTTCGTAATAACAAAGCAATAGAAAATAGTGATGCAGAGAATAAAATACATCTAATCTAACTTTGATTGTTCGGCCTAGATTAATCCAGGAGGAAGTCATTCACTGAATGGAAATTTTCTGCGTTCTCTCTTTCTTTGCCCTTTTTCCACCATCTTACTTCCACCTTACTCCTAGTGAATTTAAGATACTGAGATAATTTTATAAATGAACTAAAGGTAAGCAATACATTTTGCACTCGTTCTGTATGTAGAATCCTTGATGAGGAGATGAGTGAAAAATAAGATCAAAGTAAACAGCAAAGGTCCAGATTTGAGTTATGAAACTGTTAACACAGATCAAGGGAAAAGATTTTTCCTGGACTATTAGCAGATTGGGTACGCAAATAAAATTGAAATATAAATTATTTAAGAATTTATTGTCTTAATCAGATATGTTTGATTCTAAATTTTGTTTTTAAGATGTGAGATACTCAATGGAAACATTTTATTGTATTCACTTGGTATTTGTACTAATGTATAACGTTTTCACTTGAGGTTTAGGTAGAAATGTATAGAGTTTAGATATCTTGGTTTACATAATCAAAATGCTTTTTTTTCAAGTGCATTGTGGTACTGATTTTGAGCTCTAAATGGTGACATCTGAATCACTCTGAATGATGACTTCAAGAAGGAATCCACTGCAGTCTCAGACACTGATTTTCTGCTCATATTTACAATTTCTACATAAGATGAACATACCATTTTAAATCAGGCTACTCCAGAATGTTTTTTTCATATTACTATTTTTTTCTTTACAGCATCCCTGCAGCCACAGCGTCTTGTGATGGTTATTCTCATATGAATATGAATACAACTAGCTATGAAGCTTCACCTTACTGCTGCTATTTTAGACCTAAGGAGGAGATGTGTAAAAAGTCATCTCTCTTTTCCATGTCTCCAACCTCAAAAAACTATTAATTAATCTAGTCAAAGTCTTGTTGCTCAAAAGAAGCACTCTCTCATATCATTAGAACCTCACAAACACAACAGCAACAATATTCCATTTTGGTGTTTTAACATGAAAACCTGATCCAGATCACAATTGTGACATTTTACAGAAATCAAGACCAACTTCAACTATGATGACCACTATTATTAAACAGATTACTCATACTGCTAATGCAGATACACCTCTGCTTTCCTGACATGCACTGCTTGAGGGATTCATGATATTAGACTAAGTGGCCACTGAAGGTGAATTCTTCTGCCTTGAATCAGAGATAGTGCTGGCAGCAGGAGCAGGGAAGTCATTATCCCTCTGTTTTCAGCACTGATGAGGCTGCACCTTTAGTACTGTGTTCAGTTTTGGGCCCCTCTCTACAAGAAAGACACTGTTCAGAGAAGGGCAGTAAAGCTGGTAAGGAGTCTGGAGCACAAGCCTTATGAGGAGTAGCCGACGGAACTGGGATTACAGCTACCTGAAGGGAAGTTGAAATGAGCTGGAGGTCAACATCTTCTCCCATGTAATTAGTGATAGAACTAGAGAGAATGGCCTCAAGTTGCACCAGGGGAGGTTCAGGTTGAATGATAGGGAAAACTTATTCTCCGTAAGAGTGATTAGGCACTGGAAATAACAGCCCAAGGAGGTGATCGAAGATATTCAGTTACACAGAATCACAGAATCACAGAATCACAGAATCACCCGGGTTGGAAGGGACCCCAAGGATCATGTAGTTCCAACCCCCCTGCCTAGCAGGGCCACCAAACATACACATTCAGATCAGGTTGCCCAGGACCCTGTCCAACCTGGCCTTAAACACGTCCAAGGACGGGGCATCCACAACCTCCCTGGGCAGCCCGTTCCAGGGCCTAACCACTCTCCTAGTAAAGAACTTCCCCCTAACATCCAACCTAAATCTTCCCTCCTTCAACTTGGATCCATTTCCCCTAGTCCTGCTGTTATCAGCCCTTTTGAAGAGTTTACTCCCCTCCTGGGTGTAGGTTCCCTTCAGGTATTGATAGGCTGCAATGAGGTCACCCCGCAGCCTTCTCTTCTCCAGGCTGAACAAGCCCAACTCCCTCAGCCTGTCCTCATAGGGGAGGTGCTCCAGCCCCCTGATCATCTTAGTCGCCCTCCTCTGGACCCTTTCCAAAATCTCAGTGTCTTTCTTGTACTGAGGGCTCCACACCTGGACACAGTATTCCAGATGGGGCCTCACAAGAGCCGAGTAGAGAGGGACAATCACCTCCCTGTCCCTGCTGGCCACCCCTCTCCTGATGGAGCCCAGGATCCCATTTGCCTTTCGAGCTGCCAGAGCGCACTGCTGGCTCATATTCAGTCTCTCGTCCATCAGGACCCCCAGGTCCTTCTCTGCCGAGCTGCTCTCAAGGACCGCTCCTCCCAGCCTGTACAGGTGCCTGGGGTTCTTCCGGCCCAAATGCAAAACCTTGCACTTTGCCGTGTTGAACCTCATCAGGTTCACCCGAGCCCAGCCCTCCAGCCTGTCGAGGTCCCTCTGAATGGCATCCCTTCCTTCCACCGTATCAACCGCACCACTCAGCTTGGTGTCGTCAGCAAACTTGCTGAGGGTGCACTCAATTCCCTCATCGATGTCATTAATAAAGATGTTAAAGAGCACCGGTCCCAAGACAGACCCTTGGGGGACACCACTTGTTACCGGCCTCCACCTGGACATAGAGCCATTGACCACCACCCTCTGTCTGCGGCCTTTCAACCAATTGCTTATCCATCGGGTCGTCCACCCATCAAATCCACTTCCCTCCAATTTGGAGATGAGGATGTGGTGGGGGACCATGTCAAAGGCCTTGCTCAGGTCCAGGTAAATGACATCGGTCGCCTTCCCTTCGTCCACCAATGCCGTCACTCCATCATAGAAGGCCACAAGATTAGTTAGGCATGACCTTCCTTTGGTGAAGCCGTGCTGGCTGTCTCGGATCACATGCTCATTCTTTATGTGACCGAGCATGTTGTCCAGGAGGATCTGTTCCATGATCTTCCCAGGCACGGAGGTGAGACTCACCGGCCTGTAGTTCCCCAGGTCCTCCCTGCTCCCCTTCTTGTATATGGGAGTGACATGACCCTTCCTCCAGTCGTTCGGGACCTCACCTGACAGCCACGACTTCTCAAATATGATGGAGAGCGGCTCGGCAACCACCTCAGCCAGCTCCTTCAGGACCCTGGGATGCACGCCATCCGGCCCCATAGACTTGTATTCATTCAGTCTAAGGAGGCACTCTCGGACTTGCTCTGCCCTTACAGTGGGGAGGGATTTACCTCCTTGGTCCCCACATAGAGGTTTGGGGATGCAGGGTTCAGGGACGTGAAAAAGACTAGAATCCTGGCCACCAGTGAAGACCGAGGTGAAGAACTCATTCAGCACCTCAGCTTTCTCTTCATCTGTTGAAGCCAGTTCTCCTTTTAAATTTACCAAAGTAGGTACACCCGTTTTGGCCTGTCTCTTCTGGGCAATGTACCTGTAGAAGGTTTTCTTATTGTTTTTCACGTCCCTTGCCAAGTTCAGTTCTGCCTGCGCCTTGGCTTCCCTGATCCCACGTCTGCAAGTCCGGACGGCATTCCTGTACTCTTCCCAGGTGACACAGCCTTGTTTCCAGAGCTTGTACACCCCTTTCTTCGACCTCAGTTCTCTCAGCAGGTCCTTGCTGAGCCATGCCGGTTTCCTACCTCGCCTGCCCACTTTCTTATTCAGAGGAATGGAGACCTCTTGTGCTTCCAGGAGGGCATCTTTGAAGAGCCGCCAGCTCTCCTCAACATCCTTGTCTTTGAGGGCAGCGCGCCAGGGGATCTTGGCCAGCAATCCATTGAGTAGCTTGAAGTCTGCTCTTCTGAAGTTCAGTGTCCTGGTCCTGCTCTTTGCCAGGCCCACATCGCTTGAGATCACAAACTCAACCAGGGCGTGGTCGCTGGAGCCCAGGCAGCCTCCAACCTTGACGCCTTTGATGATCTCCTCTGCGTTGGTGAGCAGCAGGTCCAGCAACGCTTCACCTCTGGATACTTTGTAATTGTTACTTTTTTTGTTACAAGTTACAAGTTAATTGTTACAAGTTACAAGTTACAAGTTAATTGTTACAAGTTACTTTGTAAATGTGGTAATTAGGAACGTGGTGTTGTGGGCAATATTAGTGGTAGGTGTACATTTGGTCTTGGAGGTCTTTTCCAGTCTTGGTGATTCAGTGATTCTGTAATAATGTAAAGATATTCATTTGTTTTTGCTGAATTAACTTTTAACCAGTATCATATCAGCAAGGGAAACCCTAGCTTTTTTCTTGAGTAAAGTAAAGGAAAGTAAATTCCCCAATTTATGATGTAGAAGAGGATTTCCCTGGGTTCACAGTTCTCAGAATATATAACACTATGCAGTTGCATTTCTTTATGAGTTAGTAATGGAATTTGCTGGTAGTTTTCTGCTGCACTGTAGCAAGTAGGGATTTTTTAATTATTTATTTTTAATAAGAGAGTCACTATAGAATATAATCCAGACCAGCTCATCTAAATAACTGTCAATAAAAAAAAAAAGACAATATGCTACAGAACTTTCAAGAAAGCAGGATTTTGTCTTATTTAATTTTTTTATTATTTTATATTTAAGATGTGCTTGAGAAAACCTTCTATTTATTTCTGCCTTAGTTAGTGTAATCATTACAAATATGTATGATGATAAAAGAAACTAGTAAGATTTGAAGTTGCCTCTCAGAGTCACTCCTGCCTCTTGCTGCATTTGTTTGTGTTTATGTAAGCAAAAAAAATGGCATGCATTATCTTTTTATGAGCCTTGCGATTTATTCTGTTTTGTTGTCAGACCTCTGGGAATGCATTCTATAAACTTTATTGAGACAAGATATCTAGAGACGTTTGCATATTTGTGAGCTCAGCACAATATTACTTTTTAATGCACTTTTGACTTTGCATGGAAAAAATGGAGTAAAAATTGTTAAGCAGCACTATTTCAGGTGGCTTTCTATTTATTTCCTGCCTTTATTTTTTCCTTAGGTTAAAAACAAATAAAGTCTCAATCATTTAAATGTAGAAAACCACTACTGTCTGGTAGTTCAAATTCTGACAACTCCTGTGATCAACAGTTCAAATTACTACCTGAAGTGTCCAATCAAAAAAAGCTGTTAAGGATGCCACTTGTTCAAACACCTGTTTAAGTACAAATTGAAATGAGTACAATTCACAGAACCACAGAATTGTAGAGTTTGGAAAAGACCTCTAGAGACCAAGTTGAAACCCCACCTGCTAAAGCAAGTTCCCTACAGCAGGTCGCACAGGTAGGCATCCAGGTGGGTCTTGAATATCTCCAGAGAAGGAGAACCCACAGCCTCTCTGGACAGCCTGCTAAGGTATTCCATTACTCTCACAGTAATAAAAGTTCTTCCTTGTGTTAGTATGGAACTTCCTGTGTTCCAGTTTCTGCCTGTTGCCTCTTGCTCTATTGCTGCATGCCACCGAAATATTCTGCCCCCACTGACCTGACTTCGCACTTTAGATGCTTATAAACAGATATGAGATCCTCTCTCAGTCTTCTCCAGACTGAACAGTCCAAGATCTTTCAGCCTCGAATAAGAAACTACTTCTTGAGGCAAAATTTACGACCTATATTCAAACAATAGTCTATTTACAAATAAACAAACAAACAGAGAAACGAGCATGACACTTTCTCTGTGCTCTACCTGAAATTTGCAGAAATTATCATAAGCATGTTGGCTGTACATTAAATCAGTTGGCCATGGGTATTCACATATTGGAGCAAGTCCAGTAGTACAGTGAAAGAGGTTGAAAAAATTGGTTTTGTTCATCCTTAAGACAAATAAAAGGGTTGTATTACTTTAGACTTCATCTAAATAATCACAGAGACATAGAATGGCTTAGTTTGGAGAGGACCTTAAAGATCATCTAATTCCAAGCCCTTGCCATGGACAGAGTTGCCACCCACCAGATGAGGCCTTGGGCACCTCTGGGGATGGGGCACCCACAGCTTCTCTGGACAGCCTCTACCAAGTCCTCACCACCATCTGTATAAAGAATTTCTTTTTAAAATCTAACCTAAATCTCCCCTCTTACAGTTTAAAGCCATTCCCTCTTGTACTATCACTATTTGTGTAAAATGTCAGTCGCCCTCCTGCTTACAAGCTCCATTCAAGTACTGGAAGTTCTCTATGACTTCTCCCTGCAACCTTCTCTTCTCTAAGCTAAACAAGACCAACTCCCTCAACCTATCTTCATAGGAGAGGTGACCCAGCTCTTCAGATCCAGCCAGGACGATGAGAAGATGCAGAGATGAAAATCTGGTTGTACTGAGGGGGTAGTCAAGCTCCAGAAAACATGCGCACAAAATCTTTGCAGTGTCTGATGATATCCAAAATTTGACAGGACAAATTGTTTAGGTTGATCTAGCTGATGAAATTAACCTTATATAGCTAACACTGACCTGATTAGAATGTTGGACTGCCTGATCTCCAAAATTCAATTATAATCTGAGTTACCATATTACTTGATGTATATATACATTTTTACAGGTGCTATATACTATGCTATACATATATACATAGCTATATACTATGTGCTATATACTTCTGCTTTTAGCAGTTTGAAACTATCCATAGATTTCCTAAAATTGATGTGAATATTGATTTTAGCAAAGCGGTTGTGGTCTATCATACTCCCTTTAATGGTGTAAAATAAAAAGTCTTTCTTAAAGTAGATCTTAAATTGTCTATGCTTGTTTAAAATATTGTATTTACATAAGTGGTTTTTCCTTTTATTGGAAGGAAAGACCTGAAATTTCATAGTTAGATACTAAGAACAATTACATATGTATTTATTTCCATTTTTTTTGCAGTTCAGTTTGAACTGCCATCTCAAAACCCTTCAACACAATAAAATCTTTTATAAATGAAGATCTAAATAAATGAAGAATTTATTCTTGAGAGATTTTTTTTTTTTTAAATCAAAGTCTCACAGTCCATCTTCTTCTTTCTCTTCACCCATTTGTACATCATGATTTGATATGTGACTCTTTTCACATGAGTTGGGTACACGAGTACCCAAATGTAAGCTAAAATTTATGAGAATTCTAATAAATAAATAAATAAATAAATAAAATAAAAAAATGGAGAGAGAGATCAGATTAGAGAATGTTTACTGAAAACATCCTTCTGTAGTGCAAAAACTCTTGTGATGGAATCTGGAGAATGTAAAGTTACAGCTATCATTTCCACTCCTTAAAAGATTTCTGGCTTGTTAGATTTTCCATCCCTGATAAATCACTTGACGTTGAAATAACATTTTTACTGACAACTTGGGTAAGTGAAACAAAGGATTCTCTGGTCCCTATGGTGTAGAAGTTCTTCTGAGAAATTTCTAAAGAAATAAAGACTTGTTTGTTTTCTGTTCTCAAAGAGGCTAATTATTTTCCTGCTCTCTCTCCAATAAAAGAGGGACACGTTTGGCTGCACTGACATCATTTCCTCATTTAACCTGAAAGAATGACCAAACAGTTGAACATTCCTTTAGCTGTGGCATTGTACCATTTTTGAAAGACATTTCTTCCATACACACACTGAAGAACTTAAGAAACAAATCAGTAAGTATATCTGACAATTGAGTAGTTGCTCCATTTAGGCCCTAATTCAGCAGTGCACTAGATTGTATACATCATAATTATTCAGTAAAATACACAAACAACGTGCTGATGGATGTGCTTAGGTGTTATGTTGAATTAGGTACTCAGTTACTAAAGACAAGAAAGAAAGCAAAACCGATC
The DNA here is from genome assembly GCF_019238085.1 of Lagopus leucura. Taxonomy (NCBI): domain Eukaryota; kingdom Metazoa; phylum Chordata; class Aves; order Galliformes; family Phasianidae; genus Lagopus; species Lagopus leucura. Next base: position 2,458,232 of record NW_024962254.1, read on the forward strand.
ATATATGGAAAATCGTGTCTCCATGGATCTCAAATGTTAACAGTAGTCACATACTGCTGCTATAGGGAAAGAAAAAAAAAAAAAGATGAACATATTTGGAGAAAGCTACAATATAATTTGTAATTTTTCAAATTATCCTAATCCTTATAAGCTTTTGGACTTTGCTATGAATATTAAAATCTCTGTATTATAATTATTATTAGTTTCAGGTGTCAACATATGAGGGAAGAAATAATGTGCTGGAGCTTGTTGCCAGAGGAGATTGTGGAGACACAGAGTATCAGGAGGTTCGGAAAGGATTAAAGAAATTAAGCAGACAAATTAAATGAGACAAATTAGATATCCAATGAGCAAAGTCAATACTCCATTATTGAGTGACTGTTAAATCAAATAAATAAGCCTCATTCTATAGGGATTTTGATGAACTGTACGAACGAGTGAATAGAAACTCCTTGTCATAGAGTCTGATAAGGAGAAGAGCAAGCTCCAGACATGTACAGAGTAAAGCTATTTATTCGTACAGATGTGAATCAGCTGCAGCAAGAATTCTTCTGAAAAGGATGTGAGCATTGTGAATGCTGAGTTTAACACAAGCCAAGAGCCCTTAAGCAGTGAATAAGTCATGCTCCATATTTATTTACAGGAGAAGGAATGTGACAGGAAACTCTGTTTATGTTATTCTCTTAATGAACACTGGTGAATTAACATGAGGAGCACAGTGTTCATTCTTGGACTCTTCAAATTCAAGATGCACATGGAGAAATAAAGTCAGCAAAGCGCAACCAATGCAATTAACCTAGAGCTCACAACATAGGAAGTTCAAGGGTGTTGAAACTGTTTATTCTGAATGAGTCAAAGAAGGAGTCTCATAACAGCTTGCAATTATATCAAGAGGAGTTACAGAGATGATGGAGCCCAATTCTTGTGGTGACAGATTGTAAAACAATGGATACAAGCTGTTGAGGGTTCAGACTAAACATCAGAAATATTTTTACTGGAATTGTTGCACAACACTGAAATAAGAGGAAGGGAGACTGTGGGATCTTCATCTCTGGAGGTTTTCCAGACATTTTCAAATAGTCACTGCTGATCTGACCTATCTTTAGCAACATTCATGCACTGAGCAAAAGGTTGACTAGATGACCTCCAGAAGTCTCATGCATCTAATGTTTCTATTTTTCTATAAAGGGAACAATAGGGAAGTGAATAGGGAGGTGTATGCCCTCTAACATTCCCAGAGCAAAAACTGCAGATATGGGGAAGTTTAAGGGAGTTGTCTGCATACAAGGGTCGGACCTATATGCCCTCCATATGCAGTCTTTTACTGTTGCTCTCAGAGACTTAGTAAGCCTTAGACCATGTTGGTAGGATATTTCTTGTATTTTCAGAAGCAGACTAAAAAATGCTGCCTCCTTCTTCTCATACCTCCTATCTTCCAAGTATGATGCATACTTTTGTTCAACCACATATACGCACTATTTGGTACTGTAAGAAGGCCATTTGCAACATATGTAGACATCACTTTAATCATAGAAGAGCCTTATTGACTTTGGTTTTCCACCAGCATAAAATCAAATTTATGCCAAGTAAAAGAGTTTTGTTTGTTTGATTGGTTGCTTTTTTTTTTTTTTTTTTTTTTAACTGCCCATACAATATACATTTATTTGTTTCATTTTCTTTTACCTGGAGCACTGTAAGGTATAAATGAATAGAGAAGTGGAAAACAGAATGATTCAAAGTGCATCAAGTTGACTGTTTTTCTCTAAATTTGATGGGACCCCAACACATCTGGAAGAAGTTACTGCTGTCTTAAAATTATTCTACTAAAGTTCTCTTTGTATTTATAGTATGCAAACCAAAATCCATGGTATTGGCCCACAGCAACGTTTTGCTCAGGTTCTAATGACACAGGAAAAGAAATCATGACATGAGCCCCTTCCTTGCCTACTGATGTCTTCCCTAACAGTCTAGTGATACAACACATAAAGCAAAAAATCAGCTTGCCAGTGGAAAATTAAATAGTCTCCTCAGTAAAGCATGAAGAAGAATCAGTTGCAAAGGACCTTGAGCAAGTCAGGATATAGAATCCTAATGCAACTGCCTATACCATGTATATACATGAAACCACCTAAATATATGCATACATACAAGTATACATAAAGCAATACTGTTTAAATCATCAAAATTCTAATATTCTTTAGCTTCTCTGTACAAAGCAGCTTGAACAGGACAAATATGATGATTAACTGTTGTTGATTTTGCTTTGTTTTGTTTCCTTTTTAGACAACATAGCTGGAAAAAAAATAATCGTATTTAAGCTTACAAACTCTTCTTCAATGTTCTGTGTATTCAACTTACCAGATTTGTGTCCTTTGGTCATTCCAAATTCAGCCTATGAAAGGAACTCTAAAAGAGTCTGAACATTTTTACTTTGACTTGAAAAATGCTGACAGAAGTCTTGGAAAACTCAGGTGTCTTTGCAAATTATGGTGTTGTTGTGTATCGTTGAATTTTAATAGATATATCCTTTCTGTATATTATTCTCCTTCCCTTTCCCCTTCATGGTCTCTTCTTGCTGATCTGGCACTTCACATAAGGGCAATATATCAGTACAAAATGGGATAGAGCTTTATCATTCACGTGATAAAAATAATTCCATCCCACAAGTAAATTACAATTACAGTAGAGGTTGAATACTTTTATCAGGCAGTGTTAACTCAGTGCTGAAAGTGTGCTGGTATAATGCAATTGCCTAGGGAGTACAAATGAATTAATAGCCAATAGGATTATTGATCTTATGCTACAAAAATGAAATAATTTTAATCTTGTAATTTTGCTTTAGTTGTCACAATTGAGAACTCTTCCTATCCTTTCTTGATTTTCTCAAGGAGTATGTGTGCATGGAAGAGAATAATGTACATAGTCATTTCTTACGGCCAGCTGGGTACCAGTAGAATAATAGCAAGTTGCCAGCTCATATGCATGCTGTACTTTTCTTTGTGTAAGATGGCAAATTCAAGAAATTTCCCATCTGCTTCATCTGTTGAATTATATCTTCTCTGCCTCACCACTGTGCCAATGTTCACTAGTCTATTCTGTTTCACTAAAGAAAATATCTAATTATCTGCCGATCCCTCAAGGAAAATGGCCTAAAAAAGATTTCATGGATTAGTGTCACCAAAAAAAATTAAAAAAAAAAAAAAAAAAAAAAGGAAAGTATTTAAAAAAAAATTGTAAAAAAAAAATTGTAAAAACAATTGAAAATACTTAGCATTTGACATGTTATCTCTGAACTATGAATACATAACACCTTTTTTCCAATCAAATCAAGATACATTTTTTTGACTTGATAGAGTTTAAGGCTAGAACAAATATGTGAAGATCCTTATATGCATCATACACACACAAACATATATATATAAATATATACACACACTTTTATTTGTTTATTTATTGGCTGCAGAGTAAATGTTCCTTAGTGTTTAACCTTACACAGTAATAAGGACCTACTTCTTAACTTGACAATTAAAGGCTGAGTTTTTTTCTAGGAAGATGTTAATGATGAGTCATCTTCAAATGTGCTTAATAAGATTTTACTACTGTCAGATTCACAGCTTAGTAGTGCTTCAGAATTTACTCCTCTATTCTATCACAGGCTGGCTTTGGCCTAGAGCTGCCAATAGGACCAGGGAAAGGGGCTGCTTTATAGGCATGATTTTAACTACAGTTTTGTATGCTACACTGGAAAAACTGATACATTTTTCTCACCTTATTTTTCCTTACATCTAATGACCATATAAATCTTGAATAAATAATTAAACATTGTGACCACGAGGTTGCAAGGCAGATGTACCTGAGTGCTCTCCCCTGCACATTTCTTTGAAAGAAATGGACAAGAGAATCACAGAATCAGAGAAACATAGGTGTTAGGAGGGACCTCTGAAGATTATCTAGTCCAACTCTCTTGAAATCAGTCTACAAAAGGTTGCACAGGAAAGCGTCCAGACAGGTCTGGAATATCTCCACAGATTGTGATTTTATAAACACTCATCTATCCCACACTTCCTAAGCTTACCCATGAGAATGTTACAGGAGACAATGTCTAAAGTCTTGCTTGAAGTCCGGTTACAAAACATTCATTGCTCTCCCCTTATTTATCCAATTGGTCATGGCATCATGGAAGGCTTTCACATTAGTCAAGCACAATTTCCCCTTAGTAAGCCCATGTTAACTACTTTTGATAACCTTCTTCTCTTCTGTTTGTTTGTAGATGGCATGCAGAATAAGTTGTTCCACCACTTTCCCAGGGATGGAGTTGAGGCTGCACGAGAGGTGGTTTAGGTTGGATATCCAGAAATACCTTATTACAGAAAGGGTGGTTAAACACTGGAATAGGCTCCTCAGGGAAGTGGCTGAGTCACCATCCTGGGATGTGTTTAAAACCGTTTGGATGTGGTGCTCAGGGACATGATTTAGCGTAGCGTTGTTAGATTAGGGTAGTGTGATTAAGTTGTGTTCAAACCCAATGATCTTTAAGGCCTTTTCCAACATGAGCAATTCTATGATTCTATGAAGTTTGTCTGATTTTTGATGATTTCTGACCAGATTCTTCTCACCCAAAGACATCTTCTTTTCTCCACACAGTCTTAGCAATAAAGATGGAAGCAAAGGAGATATTCAGTAATGTTGCCTTGGTGGTGTCCTTCATTACCAGGACACCCACTCCACTAAGGAGTGGGACCGCATTTTCCTTGGTCTTCTTTTTTTGCTATTGATATACTTTAAGAAAAGAGAATGGGATGTGGGGAAGACTTGTTCTCCCATCTTGGAAATGATGCTGTTAGCCTACAGTAATCCTGCCATCAGCACTTTGTCTCATATCTCCTGAAATCTTGGCTAGACCATAATTAATGTCAACCACTGGCTGTTTCCAGTACCAAAAGAATTTGAAGGCAAAGTTGAGCTGTTCACATGCAGAAAAGTATCAATGAAAAATATAGACATTTTTTTCTGGGGGTGACACAGACATAAAATCTTGTACAATTACACTGAAGCAGATCATTTCCCGTGGTCTGCAGAAGTAGATATGATTGAAGCAGAAGAATGGTTATGAATGAAAAATTAAATAGGGGGAATCTAAAGACATTATTTATGCCTTCTTTTCTGATTCTTCCTCCCACCTTTATTTTTTAAAACGTGTTGTTCATGTGGACTAGGTTATACATAATCTGTCAGAAACAGCACCCCTACGCAGGAGCTCTGTAATGGAGCTGAAGTAATTCTGTAACTTGGTTTACCAAATCTTAAAGCTGATGCTCAGGGATGATTTATTAGGTCACTCACTCTGTTCCCTGCCATGCCAAGGTGAGTTCCAACAACATTTCTATGTGCTTAATGGTTTAATACAGTTCACTGAAGTTTATTCATGAAACAGAAAGTGTGCTCAGCACTTTCTTCTAGTGTGCAAAAAAACCCTGCATAACAGAATTCAGATTATAGTTGGCAGGAATGGGACCCAAGAGAACAAATTCACTAACCTTTACAGCACACATTTCCTTTAGCACAAGTGACAGAAATTAAATACTTAATGCAGCTCTCATTTGATATTGGAAAATGGCAAACTTTATAACAATGCAAAAAGCACCAATTTTGTTCACAACTGTATGTCCCAGACCAATGCATATTATGCAATAAATATTCATTTAAAAAGTGTTAGAAATGTACAGTTCATTTTGGGACAGGAAGCAAACAAAAACAAAAAACCTTAAACTAAAAACAAGTACCTTTTGTGGGTATGTACTGACACAACAGTTCTGTAGTAAAAGTCTATAGGTTGCTGTGTTTTCCTCCTTCTCTTTAAAGGAACATAGACCTTAATATTTATCCTCACAATGGAGGATCTTGATGGAATTAAACTGAAGATCAAAAGGATCTTTTAAAATTGCTTACTTTTGAAGGAGTTGAATGAATTTTCTAAGAGTAGAAGAATGCTGTAACAAAATCAAATTAAAAAATATTTAGAATTTTGTGAAGCTATCCCTTTGTGATTAGTGATCCATTCTCTCATTTATAAACAAGGAATTTAGTAGCTCTTTCAGGAGAATCTAAAAATAGAAACAGTTGCTTTTTGAAAAAGCACTGAAAGATGCTTCTGACCTTTTGAAACGGCCTGAAAGGAAATTCTTTCTAGAAACAAATATTATGGAAGAAACGACAGCATGCATGCAGTGAAAAGGGCATTTACCAAAATGAATTGATTCCTTGTTTTACAGGGCAGTGTGTCTGGGCCATCTCAGCCAATTCAAGTGATGTTTCTTGCAGTTTGGAATGTTAAATACAATGAAAATTAAATAATACATTCACTTTCAGATACTCATTCATAAAACGGAATTATGATTTTTATTCTCTGTGTTAACAACTGTTTGACATATGGAGATTTGAAATGTATATACATTATTTAAAAGATAGATGATTCAATATGAATAAAAGAATTGTACTAAAATTTTTTTAATTTAATATTTCTAAAAGGAATTTTGTATCGTCAGTACTTTCTGATATCTTTTGGATTATTAACCTAGTTGCAGGACTAGTAAATCTACAGCACTGTATTTTTTTCCTCTTTTTCTTACTTATATAAAGACAAGAGAAGAAATAACTTAGGTAACACTTTTTTTTTTTCTTTTTTTTTTTTTTTTTTCCCCAGTCATAGAGTTACACAGAAAATATAAGAAGTTTTATAGTTATGAATATTAGCAATTCTGGTATGGGCATTAAGTATTTTTATCCTGTCAATCTAATGGAAATGAAAAAGGTGTAGGAAAGGTGCTGAAAATTAAAGCCATTTCATATAATTATTAAATGTGCCACTCCACTCAAAAAATGGTGTAACATTAAAGGGCTTTCTTTGATATTAATCAAACTTTCTTGCCTGAAATACCTTCGAAATGTAATTATTCTGGTCTTCAGTCAAGATCAGCTGTCATTCAAATTCACTGTATGGATGCATACAACTTTTTGTTGTTTTTCCTAAATGATTACTATAAGAAATAAAGGAAGTTTCACAGAAATAAAAAGTAATTACAACACATGGAAGATAAAGCTGTTGGAGAGAATAAAGGTATATCATTCAATATCTCATATGTTCTCTATCATGGAAGTGTATTCTGCACTTGATAGAAGAATTATGATTTACCAGGAGTTACATTCTCAGTTTGCTAAATCAGTGTTGTGCAATCACCGTGCATGTCCCAAATACAGTGTTCAAAACATGATGAGCCCAAGAAGGAACAGAATTCTCACTGAAACATTTTCTTCTGCGTTGCCCTAATAGAAAGATACATAAAATTCTACATGTGCTATTCAGAGAAAACCAGTCTTCTTTTCTTCATGTATAATGATTTCAGTTTGGACAAAATTACATAATATCATATTGTAGAGAAAATAAAACTATTTGAAAATGTTATTGTTGTTTTTTTGTTGTTGGCTTTTTTATTATTATTATTTTTTATTTTTTTTATTTCCTGGAACAAAAAGTTTTATATTTCTGAAACCTTTTTGTTTCAAGATGAATTTTACATAACACATGAATTAATATTAAAATGATAAAATGTTCATGAAATGGTTCACCCTATCTGCTATGAAAAGATAAATTCATCTGGAAGCTTTTTGATATCCTAATATTTTTTGTAATGAACAGAAAGAAGTCCATTCTTTGGCCAAGTGTGGTTAACTCTCATCAAGCCATGAAATTTAAATTTTCCATTTTAACTTAAATCAATGAACTTATGGGAAAGGCAATACAGTCTGTTATTACTAGACCTGAAAGTTAGTCTGTAATAGCAATTCTGTTTATTCTCCTACTGATCTTTTTTCATAGTCTCCACAATTCTTTTACCATTTTATTGGATCTACTTATCCTTCTCTCCCCTCTTTTAGGTTCTTCCTGTACTGTGTCTTTTAAACACTATAATTCCTTTTGTGTTTCATTTTGTGAATGTCTCTTGCAAATAAGTGTAGAATAAACGCACTAGGTTCCAAACTACTTTTTCCATATATATGCCAAGAAATATACCATCTTTTCCATTAATCTGTTGCCCGTTTTCCTATTCATTTTGAAAGCATTTTAAGGCATGATCGTAAATCATTCTGTCTTCCCTGTGCTTAGGACAGTGAAGGTGTACGTCTGGCTGTTCCAGAAGCACCTTTGTAAACATTATAGCACTTCATAAACATTATAATCAATAATAGCAATGCTCTATGCCAATTTATCATTGCCTAGAAAAGGCTCGCTAAAGTAATTTTATGTAGATTTTTAGAAAAATGTATATACATGTATAAGAAATACATATTTTCTTATTGAAATGTAATTCCCATTCAAAAAACTAAGGATAACTCTGATTTTGGCAAGAAAAGTGTTTTGGAGGAACATGAATTAATGGGACAACTGCAAAAGAATGGAAGGTTTGATGTAGTTGAAGTTTGACAGCTTTTTCTTCCCCTCCTCCTCTACTGTGCTGATATTTTATATCACATTCAGTTTTCTGTCCTAATGTTCTTCCAAATTTTGCAGCAACTTTGCAGTCCTGCATGCTCAAAATACACATGGCTACAATTGGATTAAGTGCCTTTTTATCTTTTGTGGCTTTTCAAATACTGTTAGGGACAATTATGGCAGAATGTGGCGAATATTTAGTAATAGTTTTGGTCTAAAGTAAGTGAGCCAGTGATCTCAAGTTCAGTGGACATACAAATACAATGGACTTCAGTGCTGACAATTGTAGATGAGAGAATTGTGAATGGTTCAAAATGAGAAATAACCTACTCCTTCAAATTTTCAAGCAAACTCTCCAAGGATGGGGCAAGGTGCAGAGAGGAGGGAAATCCATGCTTCTTGTCCTCAGTGCATAAGTTCAGTTTTCATTCGTACAAATGTGACAAATATTTTTCAAGAAAAAGAGATTCAAAGGAAAACAGCAAGTAATCCAATCCATAAAGAATTTATTCACTTTAATGACATAACAATCCATATTTTTTCTCTATATATTTTAGACTGTTTAATCATGCATTTCTAATGGAAATTAGAGACTAGTCCTAGATGAAAAGTTCAACTGTGGTATTGAAATTTCAGAGCTTACTAAAAAACGATTGGATAACTGATTACAGTTTGAATTTATTCCTAGCAGAAATAAAATAAGCTTTCTGGGAGAAAATAAATAAATAAATAAATAAATAAATAAATAAATAAATAAATAAATAAAGCAAAGCAAAACAACAACAACAACAAAATAACATGACAGCTTGAATTACTGGCAATCAAAACATGTTATAAATGTTTTTCTGGGAGTCCTTCTCAAACGAACAGCAGGAGATCATGGCAAAGAAACAATACAGAAAAAACTGCTACTCCCTTTGGACAACAATCTTGGTTTTTCACAAACTGTTTTGATCACAGTTCACTTTACATACTCATATATACATCTGAACCACAGACTGAAATAAATACATTCATTAAGTTCTCTCACTAATGTAATTGCTAGAATTGTTATTGAGGCACTATCACCAGATAAATACTTTTTTTCTTACTTAGCTAATTTATGTATTTCAGTTAGCCAAGTTGTTTTGTCCCAAGATAAGGTGAAAAATAAATAAAATGGACTTCCCAAAGCAATGCTCTCCTTTCTAGTTTGACCCTCCTCGTAACAAAGCGTAATAGAACTAATCCACTGAAGCGTTGTACCCAATGGCCATATGGGCTGTTAATGTCAAAACTAGAAAATATGAAGATTACATAAAAGTTTTTAAGGGTAAGCAAGGTCCTAGATAAAGAGAATATGGTACAGAAAAGAGGAAAGACTGAAGAGGATGAGTCTTATGAAAGCTTTTTTAATGAAATCTTTTTCTTGAAATCACGTGGTCATGAAATGTACTGATGCAAAACTGAGTAGGATTGTAGAAGAAAATCTCAGTACCTTGGAGGAATGATTAGATTAAAAGAGGAAAGGAACAGAAATTAAAATGAAAAAAAAAAAAAAAAGTTCAATTACTTAGGACTAAGTAACAAAAATTTCTGAACTGAATAAAAGCTTTTTCCTCAGAAATTGAAAAAGACTTTCACTGATAACTGGTTGTCTACAAGAAGTCACTGTAAGGCCATCAAAAAAAAAAAAAAAAAAAAGGCAAACAGGTAAATGTGAAATTAAGTACAGTAAGTATTGAGTAAGTTCATTTTCAGTACAAATCAGAAAGCAAATTCAGGGAAAATGCAATGGTTTAGGGAAAAGAATAGGCTACTTTTATCATAGGAGACTAAAATATTTTTATCACACATTCAGGCTCAGTAAAGTCTGAGTGGGCAATATGGTTTCTACTGGTAAAAGTATCATGACAGGAAATAATTATCTCAGCTGAAATATGGAGCTGGATAAAGAATAAAGGTATTAATTTCACCTAAATTCTGGTGAGATTTTTTTTAATCCACTACTTTTCCATGGTGATTTGCTAATACTAACAGAAAGCATGCACCAAAGTGTGAGTTTTAAGAGTAATACTGCAGTAGATGCAAATTCTGGTGCTATTTCTTCCTCTGAACTGCATATTCATGGTATTTAAAGTCTTCTTATTTCCGACCTTCTAGGTGCCACTTAATTAAAACACCTAATTTAAAAGAGTCCTGGTTTACTAATATTTCATGCATATTAATTTTGGAATATTAAACTTGAGGGGAAATAAGAAAGCTCAGAACAGTTTAGAATACTATAATTGAACAAGAGACTAATAGCTTTAGGTGGTCCCACTTTTGGCTGCAAAATTTTGAACATATTAAACAGTTTGTTTGAAGTATGCTGTACATGGTATCCTGTGACTTGATTTTTTTTTTTTTTTTTTTTCAGTACTATCATTGGTAAATCTCTTCAAACATTGTTATGGAGTTATTACCATTACTAGAAAGGAATTAAGATATAGAGTATCCTCTTCCATTCAATCCAATATTTTTCCCTTTTAATGTTTACAAAATAAATGGAAGGACATTTATTTGGTGTTTTTTTTTTTGTTTTGTTTGTTTGTTTTCCTTCATGTAACATTAGGAGAAGCTCCTAAAAAAGCTACAAAACATGTACAAAACATTACTGACTCCTCATGAAATAAACAGACATAGATAATATAATTATCCATGCTGTTTACCAAATGTTTCAATTTCAGGTAGAAATCTCATGGGAGACAGCATTTACATTCAAAGATGACTGATAAAGAAATTATCATTTTGGTTGAATAATACAGTAAATTCTGTATTGCATGTGAGTAGAAGACAATAATTGGTATGGCACTCTTGTCTTGCACTCTATATCACTGGTCTTAAAAAATAAATGTCCCTTAAAATGTAATTGAATGAATAATCATTAATGGAAGTTATGAGAAGTAATCAGACTGTCAGTCTGCATTTTTTGGTGTCCAGAAAATGAAAAGCAAGCAAGACACTTATTAGAACAAGTGAGACATGCTTTTTACCGTGATAAAGATGCAATCCAATACAAATCTACTGAATGTCATCTTCTCTTGGAGTCAGAATGACATCTCTATTCTCCACACTTTTAATCCTAAGGCACCTCACAGCAGAAACTGTCAAACTAGTGCTAATTCAAAAAAAGCCCTGGAGGTGAAAATGTTTGACAGCATCTCTCACTTATCCAAATGAAAAATCAGGTTATTTTCCTTCACCATCCTTTTTGCCCACGTCTGTACATACTTCTTTCGAATTGACTTTCATTTGTTTTGTCATTGGCCGCACATAAATCTGTAGCTATAAGATTTCTCTTCCATTGTCTTTAGTGATTTGACTATAATTATCTGTAGTGAAAGACCAAGATAAAATGTGAATTGCATTGTACAAAAGATGAAAACACCTTGCTTTTAAGCTGTACACATGACCTGAGAAACAAAAAGCACTTTCATTTACATTTTTCAGAAACCCTTCCTGCCTTCTGGATATCTTAATTCACCTAATTAACATTTCAGTAAAAATTGGGTAAATATTAAATATAAACCATTGCTAGTGGCAAAGAAGCTTGGAAATAATCTTGAGGAGTGATCCTGAGCTTTATTTCATTCTCTACTTCCTCTCTATTAATTCTACTTTAAAACAAAAAATTTGGTCTACCCTTTTAAATGTAATGCACTTATCATAATTTTGTGTCTCCTTTGCTACAAACATTATTAAGTTTGCGGTACTGGTGGTTTCATCCTCGTGGGCAGCTGAGATCCACCAACTCACTCTCATACTTCTGCTCAAAGGAAGAGGGGAGAAAATACAATGAAAAAAGGTTCAAGGGCTGATAAGGACAAAGGGATCCATCACCAAATTACCATTACAAGTAAATCAGATTCAGCAGAGGGAAATTCAGGCAATTTATTGCCTATTGATAGCAGGCTAATGAGAACTGAAATCAAACTAAAAACATTCCCAACCCATTCTCTTCTACTTCCTCTTCCAAGCAGAGGAATGGGGAATGGGGGCTGCCAACAGTCTACAACACTTCATCTCTGCATCTCTTTCATGGTCACTCTACACCTGCTTCATATAGGTTCTCTTTCACAGGATGCCATCTTCCCTAAATTATCCCATGTGGGATTTTCACAGATCGTACCTTTTCAAGCACTGCTCTAACATGGCTCTTTACCATGGGGATCCTCTCTACCATAAACTTTGGTATATAAATACAATCCAAATGTTTACAGTATTTAAGGTCACTAGGACCAAAGTGCCATCTGATCTTAAGGACCCTGTCATGATTGGGACTCAGTTGAATGAGATTTCTCTCAGTGATTGTCATATCCCAAGGTTCCTTGTTCTCATCATTAAAATTGATTTATATCAAAATCACTCCATTTACAGTAGAAATTACTGATTTTGGAAGATTACAAACAACAAAAGTCTTGGAAAGAAATTTCTGTATTTCTTTTATATCTTAACCAACAACCAAGGTTCAAAGGCAAATTATGGAGTTAGTTGCTGGTCAAAGCCTGAAAACAACAGATAGTTTGCTGTATTTATACATGAATATACCAAAAGAAAGAAGATTTAGATTAGATGTCAAGAGGAAATTCATTGCTCTGAGAGTGGTAAGGTGCTGAAAAGATTGCCAAAGAATCTGTGGGTTCCCCATCTCTTGAAGGTGCTCAAGGCCAGGTTGGATGGAGCCCTGGGCAGTTTGATGTGGTGGGGTGGAACTAGATGATCTTTAAGGTTCCTTCCAACTCATTCTATGATTCAATGTATTTCCCATAGATGTGAATGAATCTAATGTATAAAAATTTCCATGTTGAGGAAATATGAAAGAAGTAAAATGCAGTTTAAAGAAAAAAACAAAACAAAACCATGATTCCCCACCCTTCTTCCCCTCTGGATCATATTCAATGTGCTCTAGTGGTTTCTGTGTTATTTTTTAAATTGCCAAAGCTTGTTTGTAAGGTTGACATTAAGCTGTGAAGGGCAGGACTAAATTCACCATCTTAGAGCCGGTAGGTTATCTCCAAAAGGATGTCAAAGCTCTGATTCATTCATGAAACAACATTCATACAATCTGCTATGTATTACAGTTTTCCTGGATAGATTTTCTTTTTTGTATCATGGCCAAGACAATTCAGTGTTCCTGTTCCTTTGAAACCCTCTGGATAAGATCTGAGTGATTTCCAATGCAGAAAATTATTGCTGTAATTAATTAATTACAAATCAGCTCTTTGTTAATAAACCCACTGCTAATAAACCCAGCTGAAATCTAAGTTTTGCTCAGAAAGCTTTCATTTAAGTTTTATTTTCTGAAGTGCTTTCGAAGGTGTTGGTGAAAAAAAAAACAAAGCATAAAAATATGGAAGTGTTAACCTTGCTTCTTTGGTTTGTTCCTCTGGAGGAAATAGGGAAAAGGAAAGCAGGATAGAGCTTTACTTTAATCCTCTTTCTCTGCGCAACCTGGATCAGAAGTAAATTCTTGATTTCATATATGTATCGTAATGCAGGATGGCATGGCCTCATCAGGCAGGTCAGTTTGCTTTTGTTGACATTGTTATTCACCTTTAATTTGTTGTTTTCTAGAAAAGGATGAATTAAACTTTTCATCCTTTAACATAGGCTGCTAGCAAGAGTATTGTTGCATTTGTAAATCAAACTGTTTTTAAAGAAGGAATTATCTCACAATCATCCTGCAATGCGGTTTACGTACAACAAATTTATTGCATTTGTGAGCACTGTATTAACACTTACATGGAGTCTGATTCTCTAGTTAACTGCCAGAACAACAAAGTTGATGGATTCAGCATCATTCTTGATTTCCAAGAGGTAGTGTCTTCAAGGAGACCGTTCAGGCTGCAGCCTTCTGCAGAGGAGCAGAGTTATCACACCATCCCTTACCTGCAATCTTAATCTTCCCTCACAACTTCTTATTGCTGGTTGTGAACAAAAGAAAATCCTTCAGGATTTATATTTATCTGGACGTGTATGTTTTGACTTCAGATAGCTAGGCACAGAAATTTGATTTTTCTAGAATAATGTGATTTGAAGAAAGACCAGGATATACAGTGCTGATTTTCTCATTTTATTTTATAAATACCTTGGAAATGTCACTTTCCTGATCTGCATGTACTGTTGGTTTTGAATTTCAAATGTTAGAACTGCTTGAAAAATAATAAAAAAATCTAATTCTATTCAATACACAAGACTAACATCACTCCTAGCTAGCAAAATATTATCTATCTATCTATCTATCTATCTATCTATCTATCTATCTATTTTTCCTACATAGCTGTTATTCCATTACTTGGGCAAGCTTGCACTGAGGGAGTGAAAGCAAAGCTCTCAAAATTCCATTGTCAGCCCCGGCACTCATTCTGAAACTGGAGCCCAAATAATGTCACAGTACTTACAACTAGGTCCATAAATCCAGGATGAATATGATTACAGAAGTAAGATTAACCACCAGAATTTCCATTGGGACTGAGAGTAAAATTGAGGAATCACTGTTTTATGGAAGGAAATCTTACATTTTCTTTTTTAAAGACAGTGGATATAATGATAGATAACCTGATAACTGTGCTCTCAGTGAATTTAGGACATTCCTGCACTTGTAACAGCAACATGTCATTCTTTACCTGTTAAAATAATCTGTTAAGAAAAACTCAGCTGAGACAATTTAAAAGATGATTAGTAGATTTGGGAAAATGACTTTAAGCATAATAAGCAAGAATGAAACAACACTAGAAATAGAGTGGAAGTCGCGTTTTCCTTGCTTCTCATTTAAAAGAAGCAACAGGCTTGGGGTGATGAAGTCTGGACAGGAAATGTCAGAACTGCTCAAATAACTTCACTGTGATCATTTCCATCAGGATTTTCTCAATTTACTGATATATATGAAACTGAGTCCTGACTCACGACATTGCCTAAATTTCAAAAAGACAATACGAAGTTATTTATTTTGCTTTGAACTTTCTCCACTTTTCTTAGATACATCTCCTAGTTACATACTCCAATAATTTTGATGTATATTATGTTTAAAATAAAGATCATCCATCCATTTTAGTGAAGTCTAATCTCAAATCACTTTGTCAAGCACCCTCCTTTCTAAAGTGTATTTGCTGATCAATTGTATAAAACAACTGCTAGTTTAGTGACATGCTTTACTTTTCTTTCTGGCAGTCCACATATTCACTGCCAGTGAAACTGTTTAAAACTGTAGAATCCTTACAGGGTTTATTCATCACCAAAGTCTTATTTTCTGAAGTAAATTAATGATTTGCTATTCATGGAGACTTTACTCTGCTTATCACTGTATTAACTTGCATCAAAAAATCACAATAAGTCATTTTTCAAACCTTGAGAAAAATAGCCTAGAGACATTCTGGTGAATGAAGGTCTGCAGGGGAAGCAGTGAGTATATTTTGAATAATGGAAATATACTCAGTTAACATCAGGTAAAGCTGTCAGAGGTTATTGCTAGCATTCAGAATCAGTCCTCCTTTCCACAAACTCTATGTCTGAACAAAGTCAGAGTTGACATTGGGAGCATCTACATAAAGAAGAGCTGCATTTTCTGTACAGATTTTGGCTTAGCTGTGAAGGTTGCCTGGATGCCAATTCACATTGTGTCACTGACACTTGGAGATGGGTATAAGAAATCCAGGAAATGCTTGCAACAAATGAGAGACAGTGGCATCTGAGAAAGATGGATGTCAGTGATAGAAAAAAAAATGTAAATGAGAGAAAAAGTTTTTTAAAAAGTTGCGTATTTAGTTAATGGAAACAGAAACCACAAAAAGGTAAAAATGTTGAACACCGCTGAACTCTGCACCTGAAATAATAAAGTAAAAGGTGTCTTTGTCATAGGAGAGGAATACTGTACCCTCCTTTTTCTTCTATGAGAAGGTATTTAAAAGCAGCTTTGAAGATCTCAGACAAACTAATACCCATGGAGTTGTTTTTGCAATAGAAACGAACACTGTGCTATGTTAACAAGGAAGGTAAAGAACTGAACTGGATTTCACAATTCCTAGGCAAAATATAATTGATCAGTTAATAATTGATTTTATATCCTCCTCATCTGTCAACATCCTTTTTCCTGTGTGGTGACTCAGATTTCTGTTTTGCATAACAGATTGAGTAGACAAAGCAATTTTAGCCACCACAAAAAATTTCCCTAGGGTACTGAAGCTCTGAATTCATTACTATTTTGTTTATAGAATCATACAATTAAATCACAGGGTCATAGAGTAGCTTAGGTTGGAAGAGACCGTAAAGGTCATTGAGCTCCAATCCCTTGCCATGAGCTGGTTGCCACCCACCAGATCATGCTGCCTATGGCCCCATCCAACCTGGCCTTGAATGCTTCCAGGGGCAGAACATAGAGCAAAACACCTTACCCGCTACCAGGATCTTATAATCTAAGTAATAATAACAATAACAGGAGATACTTAGTGGCCACTGACACAGACGTGAAGCATAATGACCAACTGTAGGACTAAGACTGAGAGTTTTGAATGAAAATGAATCTTTGATTCCTAGACAAACTTTTTCTTCACCACGGGCTTTTACCTTCCCTTTTGCATTTCGTCCAGCAGGCCTATGCATACTGAGAGTTCCTCACAACAAAGACTCTCTTTCTATGCGTGTGTTGCAGCTATCGGTGTCTGGGATTTACTGTCATTGAAAGATTATTCACACAAATATTTCATGTCAAAGAAAGTGAGATAAGCTGTAGTTCATACACGTCACGGAATCAGAGAGGCCCAGGCTGGGAATGAACTCAAGGATCATGAATCTCCAACCCCCCTGCCACAGGGCCACCAACTTCCCCATTTAATACTAGACCAGATTGCCCAGGGCCCATTCAATCTAGCCCTGAACACCTCCAGGTTATCAATGACATGCAGATTCTAAGAGATGTGGACAGTTACAAATTTGTTAGATTAGTATAAAATTAGAAGTGATGAATTCATACTTGGAATCACACTTATGTACAGAATTTGTGATGCACTCAACAAACATTATCTGAAAAGCATCAAAAAAGACAGAGAACTACTTCAAAATATGTAGGAAAAAAGGCAGTGTTCCAGAAAATTCTGATATATGTTTATTTATTTTTTCCTAAGAAATTTAAAGGAACAAAAAATTAGTAGCTAAATATAGAACATAGGCAATGGATAACAGAGCAAACACTGTCTCTCAAGTCTCACTGTTATTGTACTATAGGGATATTGTCTATTTGCTGCTTACTTCTTCCCAAAATTTGTGTTAAAATGAGATCTATTTTCTTTACACACATTATTTGAAATATATATTGGGAAGAAAAGTTCTAAGCAATTTACCAATTCTGGAACTGGCAATGTCGTATCAAAGAAGAGAGCTTAGTACTATCTCTTATTATTACACTTTTACAATTGTGTTTTCTTTAGTTATGGTGGTCATCAAACTGAGGATATCAACAAAATCTACTGAAATGAAAATAATTAAAATGATTATGAGAAACTTCATAAATTCCAATTTATTTTACTGTATGATCTGGTTTCTTTTTTTTTTTTTTTTTCTTTTTAGTGAGTTCTACTAGAAATATTCAGATGTCTCAGATTTCAGTAGTGTATTTTGGATGCACTGGAAGAACAGTTTGAAAGAGTAAATCTATTCTGTACCTCAAATCAAAGAAAATGCATTCACAAATTAAGACAAAAATTTATAGTAGCATGTTCTGAAAATATAGCTGAAACTCTGAAAAGTGAAATAATGTAATTTATATCTCTTACAGTTTATACCATTTAGACTTTCACTTCTAAATTAATTAATGGTATTTCAAATAGAATACAAAAAGAAATACAAACTAAAATGTGACAGATGTCCTAAATGTGATTGCTTTATAATTCAGAACCTTCTTCTATAATCTCTTGCCTAGGATATTTGCCTTGTGGCTTGATAAATAATTTTTCTGTCACATCATATACCTGCTCTGATAAAGAAAGGATTGATTATTTTCTAAATCAGTTTTGTAATTAATTCTGAAGTAATCCACCACCCCCTTGTTGATACTTACTTCTACTTGTTTCTGATAAAATATAATTTTTAATTCTCTCTGGATTGATAGATATAATGTTCAAAGAGAAACCTACTTATAACTGACCTAAGACACTTCTGCTAATAAAAATTTATTTTAACTTCACTTCAAAGATGAAAGTTTCTTAATTAACAACAGGAGCTTTACTGAACTGAGTTTGTTACAATCATATCACCATTTCTTGGAGGTGTACTATATTCTTTCTTATCAAAATCTACTGGAGAAAAAGGGATAAAAATCATATTTAGACACAATGAAAAACTTACTACTCTGAATACTGCTAATGCTTTTGAAAATCAAAGTTTTAAGAAGTAGAGCTTTTACATAATGAAGAACATTTAAAATTTGTACTTGGAATAGAATTCACCACTTAACTTCCATTTGCAGTACTTAAATAACACTCAAGTGGTGCACATGACTTCAGATCTGCAGGGGGCAAATTTCTCCCTTAATCAAAGCAGTTTTTACTATGCCATTTGAAAAATGATATTAGCGAACTCTGAAACTCTTGTTCATGTTTTTGTTTAGTCAATAATATGTTATTTTCAAGGTTGCATTTATCAATGTCAAGAACAATATTTTCCGGAAAGAAACCTGTGCTGTAACCATTTCAGCCATTACAGTTTAGTAGTCAGAAAAACATTTCATAGTGTATTCCATAATACTACGTATAATTAACCTACATAGAAAGACTGATCAGAGGCCCTTCAAATAAAAATTTTTAAACATATTAATATTTATATGGCTATTTGTTGTATCTGAAGACCACATAAGCTTTAATGGTCTATCCTTAACTACTGATCTTTTAATACTGTCAATATCCAATCTTAAAGAGGAGTAAAAATAAAATAAAATAAAATAAAATAAAATAAAATAAAATAAAATAAAA